>NC_048601.1:61314952-61384315 GCF_003668045.3 Cricetulus griseus
AAGTGTTCAAAATTCTCAGCCATCAGGGAAACGCAAATCAAAACAAGTCTGAGATACCATGTTACTCCTGTCAGAATCACCAAAATCAAAAACACCAATGACAATTTTTGCTGGGGAGGATGTGGAGAAATGGGAACACTTATTCACTGTGGGTGGGAGAGCCAACCTGTAAAGCCACTTTGGAAATCAGTATGAGGACTCTCCAAGAAAATTGGAATCAGTCTACCACAGATCCAGCAATTCCAATCTTAAGCATATACCCAAAGAAGCACATTCATACCACAAGGACATCTGTTAAAAGATGTTCATGGCAGCAATATTTGTATTAGCCAGACTGGAAGCAGCCTAGATGCACCTCAAAAAAAAGAATGGGTAGAGAAAATGTGGTACATTTACAGAATGGAGTACTACTCAGCAGAAAAAAAAATAATGGAATCTTGAAATTTGCAGAAAATGGATGGAACTAGAAGAAACCATTCTGAGCGTGGTAACCCAATCACAAAAATACAAACTTGGTATGTACTCACTTTTATATGGATTTTAGACATAGAGTAAAGAATTACCGGCCTACAATCCACACTGCCAGAGAAGCTAGTAAACTAGGACCCTAAGAGAAACATTTATGATCCTCTGGAGAAGGGGAAAGATTTAGGATCCACTGATCAAATTGAGATCATGGCAAAATGGAGATTAGAGCTAGGAGAAAGAGAAGGGTCAAAGAAGAGTGTTGCAGAGGACTTGAGGGAGCAGGGGAATAATAGAAGATAAGAATGTAGATATCATAATGGATACATTTTAGGTTTTCAGAGAAATAAGGCACTAGGTTTATTTCTGAAAATCTAGAAAGATGACACCAACTAACAATCTAAGCCACAGAGGAGTGGCTACCTTAAATGCCCTCCACTGATAATGAAATTGATGTCTGACTTATATGCCACCAATTTTATAGCCCTCATCCAGCAGTTGGTGGAAGTAGAAGCATACTCCCACAACTACTCCCTGAACTGAACTGGAATCACTGTGCTGAGTAGGACAAGTGAAGAGCAAAGGAGTGCAGAGCAGGCTGGTTAAACCCACAGAAACAATTGACCTGAACATCGGGGAATTCTTGTTCCCCAGACTCATAGCTGGTATACCAGCACGGGACTGATGCAGAACCTAGGAACATGGCTTTCAGTGAGGAAACCTTGGAAATCTACAGGACCTCCTGTAGTAGTTCAGAACTTATCCCTAGCATATTTGGGGACTTTGGGAGCGTATTCCACATAGAGGAATACTCCCTAAGCCAAGACACATGAGGCATACCTAGGCCCTATCCCAAATGATATTATAGACTCTGATGACACCATATGGAAGGCCTCACCATCCAGAGGGAGCAGCAATTATATGTGGTAGGTAGGGTTTATTTGGGGAGGTGGAAGGGGAGGAAGGTAGGGAGAAGGGAACTGGGATTGTCATGGGAAATAATTTTGCTTCTAATTTAAATTAAAAATAACAATTTAGCAATGAACTTTCAGCTTTTTGTGGAACAATTTGAGGAGTATTGGTATTAGTTCTTCTTTGAATTTCTGGTAGAATTCAGCAATTAAGACATCTGACCCTGGACTTCTTTTTGTTGGGAGACTTTTGATGAATGCTTCTATTTCATTATGGCTTACATGTCATTTTATGTTACTTGTCTGTGCTTGATTCAATTATGATAAGTGATATCTCTCCAGATAATTTTCCATTATCTTTAAATTTTTGAAATTTGTGTAGTACACATTTTAAAAGTATGACCTATAGTTTCTCGGTATTTCCTCAGTATCCCATGTTGTGTCCTGCTGTTCATCTCTGATTTTGTTAATTTGCATGCCTCTACCTTTTGGTTTGTTTGGATAAAGGTTTGTCTATCCTGTTGATTTTCTCAGAGAACCAACTCTTTGTTACACTGATTCTTTGAAATGTTTTTTTTTATTGAACTTTATTGATTTCTGCCCTCAGTTTGATTTTCCTGGTGTCTACTACTCCTCAGTGAATTTGCTTCTATTTATTCTACAGCTTTAAGTTGTGCTGTCAATTCTCTGGTGTGACTATTCTCTAATTTTTTCACATGAGCACTTAGAGCTTTGAACTTTCCTCATAGTACTGCTTTCAAAGTGTCCCAAAGTTTGGGTATGTTGTGTCTTTATTTTCATTGAATTCCAGGAAGTCTTTAATTTCTTTCTTCATTTCTTCCTTGATCCAGAAATGGTGCAGTTGCCCATTGGAAAATTTACCTGAGTTGTTTCTACAATTTATGATGTTGGTGAATTATAAGTTTAAAGCATGGGGGTCTGATCAGACACAGGGGTTTATTCGAATTTTTGTACCTGTTGAGTTTTGCTATATTTCAGTATAAATGTTCAATTACATAGAAGGTTCCATGTGGTGCTGAAAAGAAGGTATATTCTTTTGTGTTTGGATGGAATGTTCTATAGATGTCTGTTAATGCCAATTCGGTCATAACTTCTTCTATTTCCTTTGTCTCTTTGTTAAGTTTCTGTCTGGTGGTCCTGTCCTGTGATGAGAGTGGAGTGTTGAAGTCTCCCACTATAGCTGTGACAGGTTTTATGTGTGATTTGTGTTTTAATGATATTTCTTTTACAAACGTGTGCCTTTGAATTTGGGGCATAGATGTTTCGAATTGAGACATAATCCTGATGTATTTTCCCTGTGATTTTTATTGTTTCATGTGTCCATTTGATTGGAATATCCTTCCAAACCCTTTACTCTGAGGTATTATCTATATTTGAAGTTGAGGTGTGTTTCTTCTATGCAGCAGAAGGATGGACTTTGTCATTGTATCATTTTTGTTAGCCTGTGTCTTTTTAAGGCAAGTTAAGACCATTAATGTGGAAGGAAATTAAGGACCATTGAGTGCTTATACTTGTTTGTTATTGATTTGTTGGTAGTGCTGGTATTGTTTGTGGATTTACCTTGCTTTTTCTTTTGGCTTTTGGTAAAGGGGGGTGGTTATCTATTGCCTATGTTTTTGTGAGAATGGTTAACTTCTTAGGTTGGAGTTTTCCTTCCACTAGTTTCTGTAGTGCTGGATTAGTGGGTATATATTGTTTAAATCTGGATTTGTCATGGAATATCTTGTTTTCTACATCTATAGTGATTGAAAGCTTTTCTGGGTATAGTGGTTGGGGCTGACATCCCTGGTCTCTTAGTGTTTGTTGAATATCTATCTAATAAAGTTTGGCTTTCAGAGTTTCCATGGAAAAGTCAGTTGTAATTCTGACAGGCTTACATTTATATGTTAGCTGATAATTTTCCCTTGCCTCTCTTAAAATTCTTTCTTCATTCTGTACGTTTGTTGTTTAAATTACTATTTGGCAAGGGGACTATTTTTTGTGGTCCACTCTACCTGGAGTTCTGTAGGCCTCTTATAGTTTCATTTGCATGTCTTTCTTTAGATTGAGAAAGTTTTCTTCTATGATGTTGCTGAATATGTTTTCTTCACGTATGAGTTGGGTTTCTTCAACTTCTTCTATACCTATTATTCTCAGGTTTAGCCTTTTCACAGTGTCCCATATTTCCTAGATATTTTGTTTTAGGGATTTGTTGGACTTAAGATTTTATTTGGTGGATGAATGTATTTCACCTAGTTTGTCTTCAATGCCTGAGATTCGCTTTTCCATTTCCTCTATTATGTTGGCTATATTTGTGTCGGTAGTTCCTTATTTATTTTTCCTGGTTTTAGCCAAAACTATCCCTGCAGATTGTATCATCCCTCCCCCTTTCCAGTGGCAATGCAGAGGTCATGCCTATTTTCATTATAGTTAATCAAATGAAGTGCTGAAACTAAAGAGCATGTTAAATGTATTCAACTCATCAGTTTGCATCAATATTAGGCACCATTTGATTTGGAGATGCTCCCCAGAAAGAGGATGAGTGTCTTTCAAAGTAAGAGAGATAGTTTAAGCTCTCTAATTCTGACCCTGAGTCTGATCCTGATGTATAATGAAGAGAGTCCCTGCAGTAAAGGTGCCAAAGTTTGTTGACCCTAAACATGTTTACAAATGAAAGCTTGGATAGTCTGCATTTTTTCAATCAGGTGGTTACACCATAAGGAGCAGTAGAGGCAGCTCAACTTAGGACTTCTTCTTCTTCTTGGGTGGTTTATGCTCTGATCTATACATGTTGAAATATTAGATAGTTCCCTATTGACAGTTGAAAGTTATAGAGTCTTTTGGATGCAGACTACTGATGGTGAAGGTGAAATCTGTATGTCCTTGAACCACTAATAATGAAACTAGAGTGGACCAAGATATGGTCTGTGATGAACACTTAATGTAGTGCCTTAGAGTTTCTCTTCTCTTTTTCCTTCTTCTTTTTGATACCAATCTGCACTCATGCCAACATGAAGTTTGGCTCTTCTATTGATGATCAGTATTTACCTGGAGTCACATCAGGACTGCTGAAAACTGGGACATAACAATGTTACCCCTTGAGGCTAAACAGACAAGGTCTGGGATTTTTGAAAATGCTTATTAATGACTTACAAGATCAGCCATTAAGATTCTCGTTCAACACTATTTAATCACCAGAATACAAACTCCTTTTTGGTCAAAGACCATAAGGCCTTGCTGGAAATGTGAAACTTTATTTAAATACATGCTCTGATTTTGCAAACTACGGTTGCCAAACTTGTCAAAAGTAATAGTGTGATTGAACTCAACAGTGGTCATTCTTAATGTTAGCTTTATAATTGGGCCTTAAATTATTCAATTTTCATGGACAGGTTTCTAATAAAGTATACCAGGATGTATTAACAAAGAGTGAAATCATTTCCACATCTTCATGTCCTATCATAAATGATTAATAAAACTGGATCCAGCTGGGCATTGGTGGCACATACCTTTAATCACAGCATGTGGGAGGCAGAGGCAGGTGGATCTCTGTGAGTTCAAGGCCAGCCTGGTCTCCAGAGCAAGTGCCAGAATAGGCTCCAAAGCTACACAGAGAAAACCTTTGTATTAAAAACAAAACAAATAAAAAAACTGTAGTTCCAAAGAAATCGAGTTTCCTGACAAATTAATGTTAAGAGAAAGAGCTACAAATGCCATCTATGTATGCATCATATTTTGGTACCAGCAAAAGGTGAAAATTTTAGAATACAGCTACACTCATGGGAATCAATGGAGAGAAAAATACTGAATTAGTTGATATTTGAAATGGACATAGAATTATCAATCTCATAAAAATAGAGGTGTACAAATGAAGTTCCTTGGGACTTCTATGTTGGACTAAGATTTCATAAGGTAAATTAGTGATTTTCAGGTATTTAGGCAGCATGAAAGGAAATCACATAATCATGTGAAGCATCAGCACAAAGAAACTTCACATGAATAAAGGGGTGTCTCTGTGGCAGTTCCTGGTGAAACCAGTCTACCCAGAGACTGACATGTGATGACCCTGACATGGGAAAAGAAAAGTGCTGGAGAAGTGGTTCCTGTATTGGTGATGAACAACAGTGTATGTGTGGATGTAATGGGGTGTGCAAAGAAAAATAGTGAGATTTTACCTCCTTAAATATTTGTGTTAGTGACAAATGTAGACAAAACTTCCTTATTTAGTAATGCAAACTCTATGTACTAATAAAGACAAATGTCAGTGACATTTTAAAATGCAATCAGCAATGTAAATCTGAAGTTTATAATAACAGTCTAGGCATAAGCCACACCATGGTTAAATTTCAATTCTGTGTTTGTCACTTTAAAAATATTACATGTATGAATGTTTTGTCTGCAGACATATAGGTGCACCAGAGCTCAGAAGAGATCATTAGAACCCATTAAATTTCAATTACAAATGGTTGGGAGCTGCCATGCAGCTGCTGAGAACCTAACCCTGGTTCCCTGGCAATACAAAGAAATGTTCTTAACACTTAACTATATTTCCAACCCCTGTCCCATTATTGTAAAACTTTCATTCATTGTGTAATCATTTTATATAGAATTCATTCACCCCAAAGTGTTTAACACCATGATCTTCTGAATAGAATAAATACACAAATTCAGGCTTAAAATCTGAAATGGATGTTATTTTTAAATAAAAAGAAATTGTGTCTACCTGTGCAAAAATAATATTGATAGAGCAGAAGAATGAATCAGTGGATAGGCTAAAACCATTGCAACTGAGGGAAGGATTCACAGCAGTGAAGGTAGAGATGGTGTTGGGCCTATCAATATTAATATTGAATATTTGTGGCTTTTTCTTGTCAAACATTCATTAATAAGGTGTCTTTTTTCATTATGGAAAATATTTTATTTTAGAAATTTGAGTCGGGTGAGATAAATACAACAAAGCACATACTGACAGCACACAAATTTAAACAAACTTTTGTCAAAAAAACCTTTTTAATCTATTCCACACACTTTCACACCTGCTAAAATCAGAGTAAGTGTCCTGAGGACCCTTTGCATTCACAAGTAATAGATACTATGCTAAACAAGAAGTATCTGAAAGCTTTGTGCTTCTGTTTTTAAATTTTACATAAATGTATTTAAATTAAAATTTAAATGTCTAATTAATAGTTATCTATTTTCTGTTTGCTATTCAGAGTGTGTTCATTGTTTGCATAATTTAAGAATTTATGCATTGATTCAATTAATATCTATTTTGATTGCTTTGTTGTATTCTTAAAATTTTAACATTTATCTTGTAGTGTATCATACTTTATATTTTGGACAATGTTTCTTTTGATAAAAAGAATGAGGCATTTTCTAAGACTAACATGTGATAATACTGTACAAATATTCATGAGGTCTTTTTCATCAGTTGCATTCATTAATCAGATTTTTTTTCTTGCAGATCATTTCATGAAAGTGAAGTGCTAAAGAACTCTCTTTTATTTTATGGAAATATTTGTCTCACCATAGATCCTGAAATATTTTCAACAGCTTTGCATCACTCATAATCTCTGGAATTGCCCTCAGAATTATTCTGGAAGGATATTGTCTATTACTCTTTATCTTTCTCTTCTTTTCTGGCTTTTTAAGAAGAAGATTGCCTTCTTTTGAATATAATTAAGGATAGGAACTAACATGTTGACTCACAAAAGGTCAAATCCATTCAAAAACCTGCCTGTCAACTCAGACATTGCTATGAGGGGCTGTGAACATTCTAGCAAGATGAATGGTCATGGGCATGAAAACTCATTGAGTTATAGAGGGAATCACTCCTTCATCAGCTGTTTCAGGTCATCATAAATTCCTCTCTTGCTCACCTCAACTAAGCGGTAGTAATAGTGAAAAACTTTCTCAGCAGTGATGACCACCACACAGAACTCATGGGTGTCTTTTCCTTTTCTGTAACCATATTGCAAATTAAACCACCATGCTAACATCCTGGTTGGTTCTCCCACCATTCCTGTGATAGTGGCTAAAGAACACAACTCTGATACCTGCTTTAGTAACCTTGTCTACCACCTACTTCCAGACAGTGTTGTTAAAATTGAGGTAGTCTTTATCCTCATCAATACTCTACATGAACTGCTGGATGTCTGGAAGACAATGGCTTACTAGCACCTCTGCTGCACTGCAACTCTCAGCTATTGGCCTAGCCAATAGTCCTGGGCTTGCTTCAGTGCAGGAAACTTGGAGGCATCATAGAAGAACTATGAATTGAGCACCAGCAACAGGAGGCTCACTACCCAGAAGTTGAAATAGTCATCTACCCATGTATGGCAGAACTACTCCACAATCTCGGCTGTGAGAACATTTCCCAAGTCCTTGTTGCCACTGACCAACACCAGTGAAATGTCTTGGTAAATTGGCTTTAGTACTTACTGCAAGTTCATGATCTACCCCCCACAGTGAGGCCCTGGCATTGCATGGATGAGGCTGGAACAGTGAACAAAGAATTTGAGTTTTAGGTTCACCTTGCTGATGGTCTCAATGGCTTATTTAGTGAATTAAATCTCCTGTTCCATTCATCAAGTCATTGTCACAATCCCCAATAGACCAGGCCTTTATCTGCCAAAACTGGAGGTCTTCCCCTTGGATGACATAGAATGGGCCTTTCCATTCCCTTTTCTTTTATGAGGAAAATACATCCAGAGTCCCATCCCAGGCTCTGTGGACAACATTCTACATGTCTGAAGTGACATGGCAAGCCAATTTCTGGCCTTGCCTGGACTTCCCTGCAGACTGCCTGAACAGTTTCTCTATAAGCAATTATTTATTTCATGGTTGAGGAGAATGTTTTTATTGTAGATATAAAGGTATGCCAGGCCAGAGACATCTGGAAAAGTCTCCCAACCAAAACAAAAGCCCATGGCCAGATGGCTTCAGTGCAGAATTCTACCATAAATTCCAGGAACAGCTCATAACAATTCTCCTCAAACTATTCCACCCAATAGAAGAAGTGTCGTTGCCAAACTCTTTTTATGAGGCTTCAATATCCTTGATACCCAAGCCACACAAAGATACAAGTAAGAAAGAGAATTCCAGACCAATATCCTTCATGAACATTGATATAAAAATACTCAACAAAATACTGACAAATCGAATCCAAGAACACATCAGAGAAATCATCCAACATGATCCAGTAGGCTTCATCCCAGGGATGGTTCAACATACGAAAATCCATCAATGTAATCCATCATATAAACAATCTGAGGGAAAAAAAAAACACAAGATCATCTCACTAGATGATGAAAAATCCTTTGACAAAGTCCAACACCATTTCATGATAAAGGTCTTAGAGAGATCAAGGATAACAGGAACATACCTTAAAATAATAAAAGCAATATACAGGAAGCTGACATCCAGAATCAAATTAAATTCAGAGAAACACAAAGTGATTTCTCTAAAATCAAGGACAAGACAAGACTGTAAACTATCTCCATACCTCTTCAATATTTTCCTATAACTTCTAGCTAGAGCAATAAGACAACAAACCAATATCAAGGGGATAGAAATAGGAAAGGAAGAGGTAAAATTTTCAGTATTTGCAGATGATATTATAGTCTACATAGGTGACCCAGAAACCTCTTCCAGGGAACTGCTACAGCTGACAAACACCTTCAGCAAAGTGGCAGGATACAAGATTAACTCAAAAAAATCTGTAGCCCTACTACATATAGATGATACATTTGTTGAGAAAGAAATCAGAGAAACACTGTTTACAATTGCCACAAACAACATGAAATACCTTGTGATAATGGTAACCAAAAAAAGTGAAAGAACTGTGCCATAATAATTTTGATTATCTAAAGAAAGAAATTAAAGAAAGATATTAGAAATTAGGAAGGATTTCCCATGTTCTTGGATATGTAGGATCAATATACTAAAAATGGCAATGTTGCCAAAAGCAATCTACAAATTTAATGCAGTCTCCATTGAAATCCCAACACAATTCTTCACAGACCTTGAAAGAACAATTCTCAACTTTATATGGAGAAACAAAAGAACCAGGATAGCCAAAACAACCCTGTACTTTAGATAAATTTCTGACGGCATCACCCACCTGACTTCAAGCTCTCTTACAGAGGTATAATCCTGAAAACAGCTTGGTATTCGCACAAAAATAGACAGGTAGACAAGGGAATAGAGTTGAAAACCCTGATATTAAACCACACAGCTAAGGACACCTGATTTTTTAAAAAGAAGCTAAATTTATATGATGGACTAAAGAAAGCATCTTCAACAAATGGTGCTGGCATAACTGGATGCTGGAATGTAGAAGACTGGAGATAGAACCGTGTTTTTCAACATGCACAAAACTTTAGTCCAAATGGATCAGAGACCTCAACATACATCCAGCCACACTGAACCTATTGGAAGTGAAAGTGGGAAAAACCCTTGAATTAATTGGTACTGGAGACCCCTTCCAGAACAATACACCAGTAGGACAGACACTGAGATCAACAATTAATAAAAGGGACTTCCTGAAACTGAGAAGCTTTTGTAAGGCATAGGACATAGTCAGCACAACAAAACAGCAGCCCACTGAATGGGAAAAGATATTCACCTTATTTTTTTTCAAACGAATTATTTACCTACTTGGTTATTTTCTTGATTTCTAAATAACTTTCCTTTTTCCTTGAATAGTTATTTGAAACTGATTTTGAATTTTAACAAATTACCTCTTTGACCCAGTGTGAGATTTACTTAAACTTATTTTATTTATGCCCAACTAAATTTTAGAGTATCGAGGAGACTTGCTGAATCACAAACAGCTTTTAATCCTCAAGGATGAGTCAAGATCTCAGAATCATTTCCTATAGAGTTTTTCCTATTGCATTGCAACAACAGATGACATGAAACAATATAATGTAATTTTTGAACTTACTGTTTTTCACTCTACTCAACTCTACTCAAATGCTATTTTAATATTATGAAGCATATATATTTAAATGTCCAAAATTTTTCAAAAAGCAATACAGAGAAAGTGTATTAAAGTGAATATAGAGGTTAATGTCAAAGGTACAATATATTATGGCTCTTATGTATCATGTACAAAGAATATATACAATGAAAATTCAAACACAAGTTAAATGAATAAATATCTCACACAGTAGAATGGAATGGATTCCTGCTGAATCAACTGCTTTTATAAAGATCTAAAATATTTTTGCAACTTCAAGAAGGTCTTTCAGATGAATTTTTATATATGTACTCATCAAACAAACCCTGACCAACTTGTTTTCTATAGGAATTTGATTTTTCATTTCTAAACTCTCATATGAAATGAATTCTCTGGATGATGATATTTCATAATATTTTTATGCAAAAATATGGAAAAGTCATTTTTTGACATAATTGCAGCTGAGGTCTGTATTTCCAATACATATATTATAGGCCATAAAATAGACATGAATACATGAACAGAGAAATATAAATTAATTTTCCTGCTCCTGGTACTAAACAAATACCAATCATAGGAGCATAGCCATGAGTGTAAAGTTCATTCTTTTTCTCAATAAATTGTTTTCCATTGATTAAGTTATGACAAGAAGTTGCATTTATATTTTACATTTCTTGATCAAGTTGCAATTTTTTCTTATTAGTTATAGACCTTCTTTTATATATGATCTTCTGTAGAGACTCTTATTGAGGACACAATAAGAGTCCTATGCCTTACAAAGTTTCCTTATTTCAGTGTTCTTTATCCATTTTTTGTACTACTTTATCCATGTTACTTCATTTACAAATTGTATTGTAGGGTCTAGGACTTCTAGCCACATATTCCTGGCCCCAATAATTGTGTCAGGTATTGAATTCATCTTATGAAATTGGAATTAAATCCAATCAGAAAGTATTTTGTTTTACAATGACTTTCAAGCAACTGTGGTTAAAGTTGGCATGTATTATAAGAGTGCTGCCCATTATAGCTCATCAGGTCAAACACAATATTTTGTGAGTTGTACCAAGTTATTGAGACATGCTTTGTGTTTTGATTTTTATTACAATTAAAGGCTCTTATATTATTAAGAATCAGTTTTCTTTAAGGAGTGGCCCCAGGTAGGTAGGTTATCCAAAAAAAAAAAGTATATGAAATCTGAAAAGGGTTAGAGCCAATATGAAAAGAATTATTGAAAAAAGGGCATGAATATTGTCAAAGTATATTGTAGCATGCCTGAAATTCCTAAGAAAGTGTTTTTTTTTCAAATTACATTAAAAATATGAAGCAAGTAGCTATGCATGGTGGCACATGCCTTTCATCCGAGATCGCAGTAGGCTGAGGTAGGTGTATCTCGGTATATAAGTTCAGCTTGGTCTGCATAGTGAGTTCCAGGAAGGCCAGGGATACACAGAGAATCACTGTCTCAAAAAACCAATGTGTGTGTGTGTGTGTGTGTGTGTGTGTGTGTGTGTGTGTTGTGAAGGTGTATTATTTTATTTAATTTTACTAGATGTATCAGTAGTAGTGTTCTCTATTCTTTCAGAGGTAATGTGTTCACTTCCTAGCAACCACATGGTGGCTTACAATCACCCATAACTCCAGTTCCCAGGGACCTAATGCCCTCTTTTTTTTCTCTTCATGTATCAATTTGGGGGAAAATTTTATGGGCTGATGGGAATGTGTATTCTTTAGTTTGTAGACTTTTAAAATATTTTTAGATCTTTGTCAGTTCACTTATGCTACAATACATTTGGTTTATTTTGAGAGTAACTTCTGGTGATTAAGTATATTGTGTATTATAAAACAAAGAGGTGAAATGATCTGTACTAATTAATTTTCAGTTCTAACCCATAGATACTGTGTTAAATTTATTAATCTTAAGAGGATGAACAAATACTACCATATTGTGCCCAACTTTAGCTTAATCTAATCTACTTTATTGGGACTTCATTCCAAAATCATTTCCAAAATAATGATTTTCAATGGGAAAACTGATGACAATTCTATCCTCTTAATAATTTCAAAGAATATTCAAATAATCATTTAAAATGAAAATAATGTTATATATTTCAGAATGAATACAATAATTCATAACCTTAAAAAGAACCCTTTTAAATAACCTAGTTAGTCTAAAATAAAAATAAAACAAATTGAGATAAAAATAACATGTTACACATATACAATGTGGTGTGTTTCTCTTGGGACAAGAAAAACATTTGAAACCTGGGCCACACCAAACAAGAATGTTCATGTTAGTGTCTATGTCACTGTAAGAGAGACAGAAAAATCACATGAAAAATTCATCAGCAATATTTAAGATTATCTTCATGTCATATATTTCATATATAAATGAAATGAGACCTTTGCATATTATGGGTAAAATTTTTGTCTGCATAACAAACATATTTTCATAAAACATGTGAGTATATCATTTTGAAGAGAATTTCAAAGTATTATACACTAGCTCACTGAATTCCATGTGTGTCAAAATCTTCCCAGTATGATAGATACTGTCTCATCTGACATCTCACTTTTACAGTTCTAAAAATCACATTTGCATCCTAGAAGACAGAGCCTACAATTTCTTATGGGGAAAATAAAAACTTGGAATGCAGCTACCGTAGAGGTCACCTCACCATTTTCCTTTTGTATCCTATTTTATTCACTACCAGCAATCCATAGTATTATCAGCCCCAGGGAACACAGAGAATAATTCATTTTCAAAAGATGAAATTAGGAAAGTGAACAGTCAATGCAAGATTATTGATGAACTTTTATCTCTGACCAGCAATAAAAAGTCCACCCTGTAGAGCAATATGTAAATATTGTGATGGATACAGTAGTTTAAGAAGGAGAAATTATTCAGGATTCTTTTGTTTTTTGTTTGTTTGCTTGCTTGTTTTTTTTTTTTCGAGACAGGGTTTTTCTGTATCTTTGAAGGCTGTCCTGGAACTAGCTATTGTACACCAGGCTGGTCTTGAACTCACAGAGATCCACCTGCCTCTGCTTCCCGAGTGCTGGAACTAAAGGCGTGCACCACCAATACACAGCTATTCAGGATTCTTATGTTTGAAAAGTCACAAAGGAACCATAGACTTTCCCCACTCTCTTTATTACCCCAGACACACTTATCAGAGTCACTCCTAGCACTGCAACAGAACACAAGCTGCAGCTTCACATTCCCACCCCTGTGCACACCTCTTCTGGATCCCACATATCATTCCCCACTGCCCTTCTATTCTGGCCTCATCCCTGTGTCTCAGCCACCAAATTGGACAGATACCCCCCTTGCTAAACCATAAGCAAGCCTGCTAGAAAACCAGGTTGGCTGACTGTAGACCTTTGCCATACTCTCTTACCCTAGAGCCAACACTCTGAGTCAACTCTAATTCTATGAAAGAACACTAATGGAAACATTTCCCCCTCTGTACATACCTCTTGTGGATCCTTCATATTATCTCTCCCTGACTTCCCCTTCTCCCAGCCTCCAAAACCAGCTAGTATTCCCACTACTCCCCCTGCACCTCAAACACACAAGATGAGCAGGCTAGCAAACTAGGCAACAACCAGTCAACACACTCTCTGAAAACCCAGGGAGTAACAGAAGCCACAGACAACCATCCAACCAAGAAAAAACAAAATATTGTCACCTAGACATAATCACTACAAATGCACATGCGTATATGACAGCATAGAACAAAATCAGTAACAGCCAGGGCACTTTGTCACCACCAGGGCCCAGCTCTTCTAGCACAAAAGGCACTGAAGCTGGCTCACAATAAAAATGGCCATAAAACTAACTAAATGAAGATGATAGTGGTATTTAAAAAGGAAGTGAATAAATCCTTCAAGGGAAGCCTGGGAAATAAATATTTAAAGGAAATAAAACTGTTCAAGATCTGTAAATGGAAACAGAAGCAATAAAGTAAACACAAACTGAGTAAATAACGTGATCAAACAGTTTAAGAATAAAAATAGGAAGTACAGAGGCAACCTTCACCAACAGAATATAAGAGATGGAGAGGTGGAAGAATAGAGATCAGGATGAAAGATACCATAATAGAGGGAGTCATCATAGGTTTGAGGAGAGAAGTGGCATTAGGGAGACATGCAGAGATCTACAAAGATGACACCACCTGGCAATCTTAGTAATAGTGGAGAGATTACCGTAAATGCCCTTTCCTGATGAGGCTGATGACTACCTTATATGACATTTTAGAGCCTTCATCCAGTGGCGGAAGGAAGCAGAGGCAGACACCCACATCTAAACACTGAATTGAACTCCTGAAAACCAGTTGCAGAGAGGAGGAGTGATGAGCAAAGGAGTCAAGACAGGGGTGGTGAAATCCACAGAATCAGCTGAGCTGAATAAGGGGGAGCTCATGGATCAAAAACTGATGCCTGAGAGGCCAGCATGGGACTTATCCAGACCCCCTGAATGTGGGTGTCAGTGAGGAGCACTCAGGAATCTATGGGGCCTCAGTATTTATTCCTGGTGCATGAATGTAATTTGGGAGACCATTCCACATGGAGGGATGCTCTCTCAGCCTGCACATATGGGGTAGGTTCTAGGCCCTTCGTGGGATGATATGACAGACTTTCGGAGATTCCCCCATGGAGGGCCTCACCCTCCCTAGGGAGCAGAGGGGCTATGGGGTGGGGGTTGGAGATTTGGTTGGGGGCAGGAGAGGGGTAGAAGGAGAGGGAGTTGGAATTGACATGTGAAGCAAGCTTGTTACTAATTTAAATAAAAAATGGTGAAAAGGGTATCTCAGAAATAGAAGCTACAGTAGAAGAAATGGCTACATGGATAAAAGACAATAATAAATCTAAAAAGTTTCTGACACAATACATCCAGGACATCTGGGGCACCCTGAAAGGATTAAGCAAATGAATAATATGTATAGGGGAAGAAGAATCCCCCATCAAAAGACCAGAAAGTATTTTGAACAAAGTCATAGAAGAAATTTTTCCTAATCTATAGGAGGTCATGCTTATAAAGGTACAAGAAGAATATAGAACACCAAATAGATAGTACCAGAAAAGAATGTCCCCCTACCATGTAAGAATCAAAACACTAACCAGGCAGAACAAAGACAGAATGTTAGATGCAAAGGAAGCAACTAAGTCACATATAAAATCAGACCTAATAGAATTACACCAGAATTCTCTATGGAAACACTAAATGCTGGAAGGGTCCCCACAAATAACCTGCTGTCTCTAAACCATGGAAGCCAGTGTAGATTTCTATACCCAGCAAAACTTTCAATTACCATGAACAGAGAAAATAGGATATTCCATAATAAAGGCATATTTAAACTCTGGTCCTACCAAATGTGCTCGAAGGAAAAATCCAAACTAAGGAGGTTAACTACAACCATGAAAGTACAAGAAATAATCTCACATCAGCAAAACCAAAAGGAATAACACACAGACACAATCAACACCACCAACCACCACAACAGCAAAATAGCAGAAGTTTCCAATCATTGTTCATTGATGTCTCTCAATAACAATGGAGTTAATTCTCCATTAAAAAAAAAAAAAACAACAACAACTTAGATTAACAGAATCAGGGACTTTTAAACATGCACAAATAAGGATTGTATTAGCACCCAAAGACTCCAATTGTTTGAGTTATTTACACACACAAGTTTCACTTGGCAGCCTGGGACTCTTTCTAGAATATACTATGGGCATATACCCATACTAAAAAATTCAATGAACAACCTGCTAACAATAGTAGGAGATGACTGCATAATTAATTCTGAACAGTAGGATAAATTTTAGACTTGGAAAGGTTCTATGCAGGCTTACTCTTGTTATGAGCATTTCACAGCATGCATTGGCTTGGATAATATGGCAATCAATAATAAGGAATCAATAATTGTTAATTTTATTCTCTGGTAATTTGGTTATTGAGCTACATAAACACTTAATACACCAGTTTTAGGACAGAATCCTTATCCTTATAATCATCACTATAACAGAGCTAGTGTTTAGTAATTAAAGGAAAGGGACATCATTGCTTAAAGGGCTAAATATTACTGTCCTTTTCAAATATTTTTGTGATCTAAATTATTTTGAATAAAAAGTGGAACATTGGAGGAAATCTTTGTCTGGTGAGTCAGAAACAAATCACATCATGAGGACAAAAATGTAATAAAATTTTAATTTTCCAAATTATAATCTTAGCTTGACTAATTATAGAAATTTGATATGTGTATAAAGAAACCTCACAGAATTCTCAGCATTCATGTAAGATCTAGAACCATGGAATAAATGAAAAAGACATACATGTTTTCTTAGTATCCGCAGAAAGTCTATCCAGGACCTTCTGGCTTTCAGAGTTTCCATTGAGAAGTCAGGTGTGATTCTGATAGGTTTGCCTTTGTATGTTGCTTGGACTTTTTTCTTTGCAGCTCTTAAAAATTGTTTCTTTATTCTGTATGTTTGGTGTTTTCATTATTATGTGGCTAGGAGACTTTTGTTTGGTATAGTCTATAGTCTATTTGGTGTTCTCTAAGATTTTTGTGCCTTCATATGCATGTCCTTCTTTAGGTCAGGAAAGCTTTCTTCTATAATTTTCTTGAATAGATTTTCTGTTCCACCATAATAATCTATATCCTTTGAACCATGAAGCAAGATCAATAAATATTGCCTCTATTAAGATGTCCATTTCCTGGTATTTGATGAATGAAAAAAGAAGACTTACCAATGCCACCTAGAGTCTAAACCAGATTTATTAGTGCTTTGATTTGGTCTCACAGGTGGAAATGAGTGTGGCAGTGAAAAGTAACTTACCCTTGCAATACAGCATGTTAATGAATTCACTAGAAAATGATGTAAAAGATGTTTCAGTCTCTTCAAAGTGAAGTATGTCAAGAACAGAATAACGGGCTGTGTAGGTTACATAAATTGAAAAATGAAGTAATAATGTATGTGCTGGATATAAATAACACCAAAGCCTGACAAAAAATTTTTTGCACACTAAACAGCTTTAGGACAGCTATGGCAGTAATACAGACAGCATCTGCAGGATTCTATAAGAGAATATATCACTGTGTGAGGCAATATTTATTGATCTTGCTTCATGGTTCACAATTTCAATTGTCTTAATTTGCCTCTTAGAATCAAATCGGAAATATTTTCTATGTATGTCTTTAACTTTTTATTCCATTTATGTGGCAAAATATCCATTCTAATATAATATCTTCCCTCTTCATCAGAATCCCTGAAGGGTATTCTCTGGATGGTAAGATAACCAGAATATACTCTAAATTAAGGCCCGCATGGTGTACGTGTGCATTTTGGAATCAATGATGCACAAATTCCTAAATAATTTTTTAAATGTTGATTTTCACTTAAATGTGGTTGGTTATAAATGGTAATGATCACAGTTAATCTGTTTTTAAAGGAAAAAAGTGGAATAGGATATAGAAATGAATATTTACATTGGTATGGATTTTCATTTATTGACACAAATTTAAGGTTATTTTTGTTATTTATCCAGTTGTTTGCTATTGTGTTTATACAGATCTTTTGAAATGTAATACATAATTAAATACATATTATATAGTCATATATAATAGTCAAAACTTATAATTAGGTTCCCTAGGTTTTCTTGATATACAGAGATATATTTGAGATGGATGGATATTCTTCAAACCATTCAAAGACCTACAGAATATATAGCATTTAAATGGTTTAGAGTTTTTCATGACAGTGAGACACAACTGCTCCTGGCACACCAGTTACATCAGAAAGGAGGATGAGCATCGAGGAATCTCAATATGGAGTTTGCTTTCAACATGGCAAGATAAGCCATCTGGGCAAGAAACTGCCCTTGCATGGACTGTTTGTTGCTGTATAAACAGGATCCAAAAGATCCAAAAGAAAGTTGATGCTAAACTTACAAAACAAGATGAACAGTCCTTAAGGGTTCCTGCTTCACTGAGAAGTCTGCCAGACACACTGTGGCCTATAGATTGAAGATTTATGCCCCAAAGTTACAGAGGAACTTCAGGTGACTGTCCAGATAGTGAGATGTCTCTGTCAGATCTAGAGTTTATATATTATCTATATGTGGTCTTTCATGGAGTTGAAGACAGATAGTTATGGTTATAGTTTTCCTTTTTTACTATAAAAGATAAGCTACATATAAGACCTTGAACACACAAAGACAGGATAGATGATAAAATATTTTCTTTAAATCTTGCTAAATGTTAATGAACTAAATATCATAACCATAGTTCTTACTTGATAACTGTTTTGTTATATATTTTACTATGTTAATGTTAAAAGTCTTCTTTTTATTTAGACAGAAAGGAGAAGATGATGGGGGATGTCCTTCTTTTTATATGATTGTCTTATTGGTTGATAAAGTACTGTTGGCCAATAGAGAAACAAGTTAGGCAGGACTAGGAGTCAAGGAGAATTCTTGGAAATGTAGTAAAGACAAATCTTGTGATCCAGGCAGGATGTGACATAACAGGCAGACTCACATTGTAAGCAGGGACAAGCAGGTAATTGCTCTCTTCCTCCTCCTTTGTTCTCTATGGAGCTGCCAATGTGATCCTGGGAAGAGGACTCATGCTGCCAGCCTCCTTCATAAGATATGTCTTTATAAATATGTAGATTAATGACTATGGTTGGTACTTAAAACAGAGCCAGCATATAAAAAATCATAGTCATTGGCCAGCAACATTGTACCAAATATAAGTCTCTCTGTGTTATTTTGGGCACCCACAATGTGGAGGGCCTCATGCAGCTTGGTGGAAAGATTTATCATTACACAGATATTCACACATATATGTTATGAACACATATATGTTATAAACACATATATGTATTTATATGTACAACAATATATAAGGAAAAAATAAATGAAACTTTGGAATTATAAGTAGTAAATTCTTCTTAAACAAAAATGCTGCACAGTAGAAAATAATCTGTGTAAGAAAATAAAAGGAGAACACATCATGCATGAATAGTCCCATTTTATATGAAATGATATAGTAATAAAAATTTATGGAGAGTAATACTAAATAACTTTATAAAAAGTTCCAAGACACTGAATGTGTAGAAAGAATGGATTAAAATGCCTCTAAGTGTGTATTTACTGTAGCAAAAGTGTTTATACATCAAATCCAGAACTGAATCTTCAGTGAACATGGGCTAACAAAACCAGAAAACAGAGTTTGCATGATGAATTGAGGTTGTGATTTGCTGACATAATCCCAAATGCATAAAAGAAAATATTAATTACTTAGACTTCAATGTTTAAAAAAAGAAATTATGCCTAAAAAAGAACCTAGCTGATGAATAGAGTGATAAATTTCAGGCTCAAATATGGTGCATGGAAATTATGTATTCAACAAGGGACTGCTATTCAAAATTTAAAAAAGAACAACCAAATTCAAAATGAATAAAACCATGCCATGCATTATGTAACAGTCTAATCAGATCATGGGAAAAGATAGGCATGGATAATTTCCTGAATAGAATATAGAGAAGACACCATTTTTTAATGTTAAACAAAGTTAGTTTGTAAAGAAAGTCATGTTCAATCTATATGTAGCTATGAAATGACACAATTCAAAATACAGTGTTAGCATCTTGATTATAAATATTCAAGAGAAGTGGATAAATGATATTGTTAATCAGACTATGAAGTGATAGCACTAAAAACTACCTTGTCAAATCTTTCTACCAATGAAGAAAAGTCATTCAACAATTCTGCTTAAATAATTCTTGGATATTTTTGCAGAGAAATGAAGACTAATTTTGACACAATACCCCTTGAAAACTGGTTCAGAAAGGTTCTTCTAGAACAACCTAGATGTCCCTCAACTGAACAATGGATAAAGAAATGTGTGGTACATTTAGACAATGAATTATTACTCAGCTGTTAAAAACATCTTGAAGTTTGTAAGCAAATGGGTGGGACTAAAAAATTGTCCCTAGTGAAGTAACCCATATCCACCTAACAGTGGGAGAAGGGGCTTCCTCTAAAACTTATACTGGCTTTTGGAACTCTAGTCCTCAAGTTGTGTCACCTTATCAAGCCTTAATACATGGAGAGATTCATAGTTTTGCTGAAACTTGATATGCCATGCTTTGTTCATACCTATGGGAGATTTGTTATAACCTGAAAAGAAATGAGAATAAAGTGGTTTAGGAGTGGGAACAGAGGTTGGGGGAGGGACTGGAAGAAGAGGATGGAACAGAAATTAAGGCAAGGATGTAAAATAAATTTATTTTAAAAATACAAACATGGTATCCACTCGCTCATAAATGGATATAAACTGTACAACAAAGGATAACTGTGCTACAGTCTACAGAACCAGAGAGAGTACATCATAAATAGGGTTCAAGTGAGGATGCCCAGAGTTCTCTGGTAAGGGGAAATAGAAGAGACTTCATGAGTGGCCAGAAGGTAGGTGGTGATGAGAACATGAGCTATTTGGTTGATGGGGGTAGATGAAGGCCAAGAATACTGTAAGTGATACTGAAAAGGGGGATATCTCTGTCAGGTAGAAACCTGTCACAGGGGAATGGCCAGGAATGCACAAGGATGACTCCAGCTAAAACTCCAAGAAATAACAGAAGCATAGTCTTAATTAGCCATCTCCAGTGACCAGGCATGATTTCAAGTGGAGAACTTGATACACAAACCTAGACACACCTACAGTATGTCCTGCCTAGATGACCTGGAGAAAGGTTGAACTAAAGTTTGAGGGAGTGGCTAGCCAATGACTAGTCAAACATAAAACCAAGCCAGGAGAGTAAGTCCAACACTAACATATCCTGGAGCACCAGAAAATCAAAACAGACAGAATGATACAGAGACATAAGATAGAACAAAAAAAAATACTGGAGAAAAATGTCAGTGTAATGATGCCTAATGATATCCTGCTATATTCTAGATTGTTGCTTAACCCAATTGTCATCAGAAAGGCTTCATCAAGCACCTGATGAAAACAGATGCAGACTCATAGCAAACATTAGGCAGAGCTTGTGGAATCCTCTAGGAGAGGATTTTAGGATACAGAAGGGTAAGGAGCACCACAAGATAACCCACAGAATCAACTAAACTGGCTCACAGTGGATAACAGAGATTTAACTGACACCAGGGATCCTACATGGGACTAATCTAGGCACAATATACATATGTTACAATTGTGTAGCTTTGTGGGATTCCTAACATTGGGAGCAGGGACTGACTCTGACACTTCTATTGGTTTTTGGAATCCTACTATGCATACTGAATTGCCTTGCCCAGTCTTAACACAAATGGAGGAAGAGTAGATTTGGAGGGTGGGGACAGGGAGGAGAACTGAGAGGAGAATGGGGAGGAGAAACTATGGACAGGATGTTAATTATATACATAAAAGTCTTCCAAAAGTAGCTGAATTTGAGTAACTGCTTAAATGTTCTTCATCTGCTAAACAGATAAACTGGACTTTTTGATACCATGGTTTCTACTTTCAACCAAGTATAAGATAATTATTTATACACACAACTTGGAAGAATCTCAAGTAAACTAAGTCAATGTGAAATTGTATGCATTGCATAGTCTTTTCTATAGTGTGTGCAATGAGTGTAGGGATTTTATGACTTTAAAGGGTATAAACTGGCAGTTTTGTAGTAAGAGTGCAGATAAACCCAAGATTATGGTTCAGACAACAGACAATGTGACAATTATGCCTAGAGAGACCCCACATGCACACATGACATGCTCATAAACAAGTGCAAATGAGTTCATTACTAACAAGAAAATTCTTCCAATTTCCTCATTTACATCCATGTAGGAAATATCATCCCAAGAGAAGGCAGTGTATATGGTAAATAAGCCCTATCTATAAGTTTGTGACAGTTTCCTATGAGGGTATAATTATTTGGAAACAAAAAAGGAAAAATTAAAAGGCTTGATCACTTGAAGTCCTCACAAAAAATGAGATGCCGAGTTGCAATCCCTCTAATTAAAAAGAAAAGAGTTATGCCTCCCACTAATGGTAGAATTGCAGGAAGAAATTCTAGTGCATTTTGGAGCAACAAGGAATGGAGTGATTGGAAAGATATTTGTGGTTACTAGAAGAGCCACACTGAAAACATGTATACCTAAAACCAAAATTCAAGTAACCTGCAGAAATAAAATCATGAAGACATTTTGTAGATGCCATAATATAGCAAATGTATTTTAGATTTCATGCCACTTAGTCCTCATATTCTTTTTTTTTCTCTCATACAATGCATCACAAACACAGCCTTCCCTCCATTCACTCCTCCTAGAAAACCCAAGCCACCTTCTCCTCTGGATCCAACGATTCTAAATTTTCCTTAATAAAAGAGGAGGCCTCCCAGAGATGAGAACAGAGAATAGCATAACAAGATGCAACATGATTAGAAACAAGCCCTCCTATCAAGACTGGATAAGGCAACCCAGGAGAAGGGAAAAGTTCCCAAGTGTGGTCAAAAAGTCAGAGACACCTCTTATCTCACATTTAGAATTCCCCCCACAAAACTGTCATAAATAACCACAGCATGGATGCCAATTACCTAATGAAACCTTATGCAGGCCCCATGATTGTTGCATCAGTCTCTGCAAGCCCCCATAAGCCCTGTTTATTGATTATGTGAACTGTATTCTTGTTTCCTGACCATCTTGGTTACTGTAATCTTCATCCCTACTTCCTTAGAGTTCCTCAGATCAGCCTATGTTTGGGTGTGGGTCTCTGGAGCTCCTCACATCAGCTGCCAGAGAAAGCCTCACTGTTGATTCTACCCTAGGTCTCTATGCCATCCAGTTTTATTTTCCTTGCCATTCAGGCAGTGTCAGACATGTGATTCCTCTCCTAACTTGGACCCCAACTTAGACAAGAATTTGGCTGGGTATTGTTATAGAAAAACTGTGGATGAAAGTTTTCATGGCTGTGTTGCCACCACATGAATAGTCCCTAGGGTCACTGTCATAGGTTCCAAGAAGATTCCACTGCACTAAGTTTACACATGCACCATAAATGCACCTATATTCCAGTAGTCTGTCTTTGTACTATCTCTCTCTGTCCCTTGCTGTTCCACATGATCCCTTCTGTTCCCATGTCCATCCTTTCACCTTCCCAATTCACCCGCAGGATCTATTCTATTTCCCCTTCCCAAATAGAACAATGGGTCTCTAAAAAAGCCTTCATTATGGTCCAGCCTCTCTAGGTCTGTGGATTGAAGAGTGATTATACATTCCTTAATAGCTAAATCCGGTTATAAGTGAATACATATCTTGTTTGTCTTTCTAGGTCACAGTTACCTCCCTTGGGATGGTTTCTAGTTCCATATATTATCCTGCAAATTTCCGGTTGTCAGTTTTTTTCTATCAGCTGGTTAATACTTCATTATGTGAATATAACACATTCTTCAGTTGAGGGACATCTGGGTCATTTCCAGTTTCCAGGTATTATGAATAAAGCTGCTATGAAGTGTCCTTATGTAGGATGGAGCATCCTTTGGGTATATGACCAAAAGATTTAGGTGGATCTTGAGATGGACTGATTCCCAATTTTCTGAGGAATAGCCATATTGATTTCTGTAGTGGCTGAAAAACATTGCCCTCTCACCAGCAATTAAGTATTTCCCTTACTCCACATCCATGACAACATGAACTGTCACTTGAGGTTTTTATATTTGGAATTCTATAAGGAATAAGATGAACATTTGAGCCTGGTGGTTGTGGTGCACTCTTTTAATCCTAGCACTTGGGAGGCAGAGACTGGCAGATCTCTGTGAGTTCAAGACCAGCTTGGTCTACAAAAGCTAGTTCCAATACAGCCTCCAAAGCCACAGAGAAAACCTGTCTTGAAAAACCAAAAAAAAAAAAGAGAGATGAACATTTGAAGTAGTTTGTTTTGAATTTACATGATGGCTAAGTATTTTGAACATTTATTTAAGTGTTTCTCAGCCATTTCAAACTCCTCTATTGAGAATTTTCTGTTTATATATATTCCATTTTTAACTGGATTACTTAGTTTGTTGACATTTACCTTCTTGAATTATTTACATATTTTGTATATTATCTCTCTATTTGATGTGGAGTTGATAAAAATATTTTGCCATGCTGTGGGCTGATGTTTTGGCCTGTTGACAATGTCCTTTGCCTTGCAGAAGTTTTCCATTTTCATAAGATTCTATTTATTATTTCCCAACTGAGTGCCTGGGCTATAAATGTTCTTTTCAGGAATTGTGTCCTATGTCTAAGCATTCAATGCTCTTCCCTAATTTTTATCCTACCAGGTTAAGTGTGCCTGGTTTAATGGTGAGATCATTGATCCACTTGGAATTGAGCTTCAGGCAAGATGATAAATACTGATTAATTTTCATTCTTTACATGCAGACATCAATTTATATCCATACCATTTGTTGAAAACGCTTCAATGACCTCATGGTATTGGTAGAAAAAAACAGACATTTATTAATGGATCAAATAAAAATCCAGACATAAATCCACATACCCATGGTCACCTGATTTTTCATATCCTATTTTCAAAAGTAGCTACTAAAAAGATCTCTAAAAATCTTAATATTTGGTCAGGCCAGACCAAATCTCAGCATGGAAAATTGAGATAGATGGTAAGGACAAGCTGTCCTGAACAAAGAAGCTATTGACAATTACTTACTTGCAGGAGATAAAGACTCAGTTTTTTTTCTAAGAACACCTGATATACTAACACACTATTAGTATTAATGGCTTCTGAGAAAGGTTATGCACTCTCTTCAGCATTGTAACATTCTTGCCATTAGTATGAAAATTCTGCTGTGTTCCATTACATAATACCCAACTCATAATTAAAGCCAAGAAAATTAACTCACTGACTCAAAACAAAATCATTACTCTTGAAGGAGGTTTTCGAGAATAAGAGTTTCAGAGTTAGAGGGAGGAAGATAATTGGGAGTAAAACTGAATTTCTAAAAATTGTCTTTATTTATCTTTTTAAATTTCCAAAATATAGAATAAATTAAAATAAAACAAAATAATGAAATGACCAACCAGGCCATATATAGAACAACACTGAATGCATACAAAGTTATGTTACTGAGTTTATGGAAAGATGTGTAAAAAAAGGTAAATATAGGTAATGAAGCTCTGTCTGAACATGTAGTTCCTGGAAGCTTAAAGACTCTCAAATCATTTCAGTGCAAAGCACCTGTCCAAAATATTAAATGTCAAGGCAAATAGAAAATACAGAGGGAAAGAGAGAGACAGAGACAGAGAGAAAAACATGAAGGGATAAGATACATTGATGGGAATTCTACTAAACTGACACAATTTCTTAATTAAAATACCAAGGTAGGAGGTAATTGGGCAATATAGCCAAAGGTCTAACATGAAATAAGAACAAAAAGTTCCCTGACACCCCCAAAAATACAATTAGCAGAAAATTTAAGAAATGAAAGAAACATAAGCACACTTTGGAAAAAGAAAAAAAAATTATAATTTAAACTGAAAATACATTTATACTAAAATCATTAAGTTTACACAACTGTAGAAGAGAAATTAAAATTTTATCTATATATGAAAACACAAACCAGAAACATATTCATACAATAGAATAAAATGCTAAAAGCATCCAGAAAATGGTATCATGGATATTTTGCAACTCATCAGTAACTGTTCATGTGCTTGGAAAAAATATGGAGTCAAAATGGTAAAAACAGCTGAATGGAGATAAAAAGAACTAGTTGTTCACCAGAAACAAAAAAAAAATCACCAGTAACAACAGAGTCTTAACTTACAGAGTCCAAATCATACTTTACACAAAGAGAAAACAAATGGAAATAGAATATGCAATAGTTATAATAATAAAATGGAATTTAAGTCAAAGCACAAATGTAAAAATGAATTAATTATATAGTACAGGAGACAGGTTAAAGAAGGGATGTGTCTCACTTTCTGTCTGCTTCACAGGATAATTTTGAATAAAGACAGCAGAGAATCTCTGTATTATCAAAATGGGTTTTCACTCAGTCTTAAGCCCATCATTCATGGTTTTGAGAATGTCCCTCTTCACGGTTTTTCTGAGGCAATTTCAATGTTATTGCAAATAAAGAGAACTGAGACTCCTGACCCTTGAGGTGTACCCAATGCAGGTGCTCATACTACAAGTCCCTCAGCTACAAGCAATAATCTGGAGTACCACAGTACCTCTATTACACAGAAATAAGTAACATACTCGTCAGCTGGGTCACCCCAAGCAAGGATGTTTTTGTTAGGGTCTGAATCACTGTGGGAGGAACATATGAAGCTTGCATGCAGTAATAAAGTCCAAAATCCTCAGGTTCCATTCTGCTGATCTTAAGTGTGAAGTCTGTGCCTGACCCAGTGCCACTGAACCTGTCTGGTACCCCAGAAGCTCGTTTGGAAATCTTATAAATCAGAAGCTTTGGAGACTGGCCTGGCTTCTGAAGGAGCCAATTCAAATACGTGTTTCCATCACTATGTACAAAGCTCTGACTAGACCTGCAAGAGATGGAGACTTGCTCTCCAAGGCTGACAGGCAAGAAAGTTGGAGTTTGGGTCATCACAACATCACCTCTGGAAGCTGAAATACAGACAGAGAAGTCAATGTTAAAGACACACTTCATAAAAAATCCTTATGTATTCTTTTTTATATTTATTTCAGATGAGATGTTTATTTTTACATATAATTCATTATACATTAAAATACCTTTATTGATATACCTAATGAATTGAAAGCCCTAAAAGGGATTCAAGGCATGAATTATACCATGCTGTTCTGTGTCATAATATTCATTATACAACAACTTATCTTCTATCTGAATCCTCCCTGTAATAGATGTAATCCTCACATTCCCCTCCTGTAGGACGAGATATATCTTGTCTTATCAAACATAGATAGAATACATGTAATCAGCAGAGGGCCCTAGGGTTAATCCTCCCTATCCATCCTCTTTTCTCACTTCCATTTGTCCTCACCAGGAATCATGAACAACAGCAGTGCCAACAGAAGAACAGGAAACTTCATTTTGAGTAGGCAGTCTGTGGAGCCTGATCACTAGCCACAGGATGTCAACTTAGCTTTTATCTCAGACTAGCAAGGGTGGGTCCTCCCTAGGGAGTAATATGCAAAGGTCAGGGTTAGTGTTACCATATAGATAGAGGAACCAGTAATGAAGACTTCTCATGATTACAGAAAGCATGTAGCATGTTGTATGCCAGGGAAGATAATAATAAAAGAAATGTGATACATAGGAAAAGAACACAATAAAATATGTCAATCTGTAGGACACTGGACACTTAATCAGTACTGTATTAAAGGAGCACTAGAAGGAGTGAAAATGAGGATACATAAGCAATTATCCTCTATGAGATGAATAACTATGCTTTTGCTCCTCTCAAACCAATTTTACAGAGAAATACCTCTTTTATGAATGTTAAATATAGAAATTAGGATCTATCTTTAATGAGTTTATAGGAATTGATTCTGCAGGAGCACAAAAACAAATAGTCATACTAGGAAATCATATTTTACATGTTTATCATGAAAATGTAAAAATGATGGATTTTAAAAATAATTGTCAGCCAGGCAGTGGTGGTATACACCTTTTATTCCAGCACTTGGGAGGCAGAGGCAGGCAGATATCTGTGAGTTTGAGTCCAGCCTTTACTACAAGAGCTAGTTCCAAGACAGTCTCCAGAGCCACAGAGAAACCCTGTCTTGAAAAATCAAAAATAAATAAATAAATAATTAAAAAATAAGAACAGTATTTGTCATAGGAAATATGGTTTCACGAAGCTTGGATTGCAGGGATGGGCCCTTGGTGTTTGTAGCTATTGATATTTTGCAAGTGAATTTCAACTAATTTTATATATGTATTGATTTTATATAACATTTCATCCAACACATATACCTCAATATAACTGTATTTTATCATTTATTTATTATGTTTGTATGTGTATGTGTAGGTATGTTCATTCCATGGTACAAAGGTCGAAGGTAGAAGACACTTGTTGGAGTCAGACCTCACCATGTTGGTCCAAGGAAAACTCAAGCTGTGTCCCTTGTCAGCAGAAATTTTTGTTTGTTACGATTTCTCACCAGTTCTCTCACTGAACTGATTTTAGTATAGTATTTTGAAAATTTCAAGTTGAGAGATTGCTAGATTGTGTGGTTTAAATTGCTATATGTCAACATTGAGTAGCTTCAGGAGAGAGAATTATACATTTTCCTTGGTGGAGTATGTCTGAAATTCTTGGACCAAGATGAAGTTGCTGTTTTTATTCCTTAATGTGAATTTATTTAATATGTTAATAAAAATATTTTGGTACCATCTATGAGGAATATTAATAAATTACAAACAAATAATAAGCAAGAAATAAAAGCACAGTAGTAGAATTATAAATGACTTTATGAATAATTATACATATAATAATTCAAATGAGCAAAAACAATCATGTTTTGATGTTCATTTCCAGAAGAAAATGGAGAAAAGGGCACAAAGTTATATTTTGTACAAGGATATCCTCCAAATGGTCAAAAATGTAGCCAAAGTTACCTCCTTATATATTTCAGTCCACATTGGTGCTGTTAATTTAGACTCTGTGAGGTAGAAGATTATGATGGTGTAACAAGATGGTAGAAGCAATTAAATACATGACACACAAGAAGCATGGATCAATGGACATAGTCAGATAAGATACATCTCCCAAGAATAACTACCAATATAGAAAAATGATGTTCCAAACAAGTACATTCTTGTACATTCCAAAAGCTGTTCATGATATTTTCAAGTAGCAAACTAATTATGGTATTTCCCCATTGATTTAATCGTATTTCTCATGATCTGATCATCTCTGTAACTGCACTAAATGTAATTCTGTAAATGTATTGTCTGTTAATATTTATTTTTCTCTTATTTTCTGCAGAATAGGGATTGCTCAATCGAGATCCTCCCTGAAATTTGAAGAAAAAGAAGAAATTATTATCTTTTATGTGTGTGTATGTCTTTTTCTTTCAACTTTTCTTATTTGAATTAGAAACAGGATTGATTTAATTGATAATCCCAGTACCCTTCTCCCAGCTGTCTTCCCTTATGACCCCCCCAAATAAAACCCTATCTATCACATATCCTTTCTGATCCCCCAGATGATGAGGCCTCCCATAGGCTGTCATCAGTGTCTATTGTATCCTTTGGGAAAGGGCCTAGGCCCACCTCCATGTGTGTTGGCTCAGGGACTATTGCTCTATAAGGAATGGGCTCCCAAAGTCCACACCTATGCTAGGGATAAGTACTGTACTTCTACAGCAGATCCCATAGATTTCCGAGGATTCCTCACAGAAAACCAAGGTCCCGGGGTCTGGATCAGGCCCATGATAGTATTCCAGCTATCAGTCTGGGGAGCAAGAGTTCCCCGATGTTAAGTTCTGCTGTTTCTATGGGTTTCATCAACCTGGTCTGGACCCCTGTGATCTTCACTCATCCTTCTCTGAATTTGGGTTTCAGTTCAGTTCGGTGATTAGTTGTTGATTCCTGCTTCTACTTCCACCAGCTGCTGGATGAAGGCTATAGGATGGCATATCAGTTAGTCATCTAACTCATCTCATTATAAGGGTAGGGCATTTGTGGTAGCCTCTACTCTGTTACTTAGATTGTGAGTTGGTGTCATCTTTGTAGATTTCCAGACATTTCCCTAGTGCCTGATTTCACTGTAAACCAAAAATGTCTCCCTCTATTATGATATCTCGATTCTTGTTATCATCTATTCATCCACTGACTCAACCTTTCTGCTCCCTCATGTCCTCTGCATCTTTGCTCTTCTCCCCTTCTCATTCTCCTAGTTCCCTCCCCCCTCTTCCCATGCTCACACTTTTCTCAGCCTATCTTGACCCTTTCCCCTTCTCCAGGGGACCACACTGCTCCTTCGGCAGTGTGGATATTAGGCTGGTAATCCTTTAATCTATGTCTAAAATCTGCACATGAGTGAGTACATACCATGTTTGTCTTTTTGCGATTGAGTTACCTCACTCAGAATGGTTTCTTCTAGTTCCATCCATTTTCCTGCAAATTTCAAGTTTCCATTGATTTTTATCTGCTGAGTAGTACTCCATTGTGTAAATGTAACAAATTTTCTCGATCCATTCTATGGTTGAGAGGTATCTAGGCTCATTTCAGTTTCTGGCTATTACAAATAGTGCTGCTATGAACATCCTTGAACAGATGTACTTGTTGCATGAATGTGCTTCTTTTGGGTATATGCCTAAGAGTGGAATTGCTGGATCTTGTAGGTAGACTGATTCCCATTTTCTTGAGGAGTCAACATACTGATTTCCAAAGTGGCTGTACAAGTTAGCACTCCCACCAGCAGTGGAGAAGTGTTCCCCTTTCTCCACATCCTCTCCATCATGAACTGTCATTGGTGTTTTTTAATTGGGCCATTCTGACAGGAGTAAGATGGTGTCTCAGAGTTATTTTGATTTGCATTTCCCTGATGGCTAAGGATGCTGAACACCCTTATGTGTCTTTCAGCCATTTTAGATTCCTCTATTGAGAATTGTCTATTTAGTTCTGTACCCCACTTTTTATTTGGATTGTTTGGTGTTTTGGAGACTAGCTTCTTGTGTTCTTTGTATATTTTGGAGAACAGCCTCTATCAGATGTGGGGTTGATGAATATATTTTCCAATCTGTGGGCTACTGTTTTGTTTTGCTGACTGTGTCCTTTGCCTTACAGAAGCTTCTCAGTTTCATTAATTAATTACTTAATTAATTTATTAATTGTTGATCTCAGTGTCTGTGCTAGTGGTGTAATGTTCAGGAAGCGGTCTCCTGTACCAATTAATTCAAGGTTATTTCCCAATTTGTCTTGTAATAGGTTTAGTGTAGCTGGATTTATGTTGAGGTCTTTGATCCATTTTGACTTAAGAATTGTACAAGGCGATAGGCTTGGTGCTAGCTGCAGTTTTCTACATGTCTGCAACCAGTTATGCCAGCACGATTTGTTGAAGATGTTCTTTTTGCTCCATTGTATGAATTTGGATTATTTATCAAAAATCAGGTGTTCGTAGGTGTGTGGGTTAATATCAGGGTTTTCAGCTCTATTTCATTGTCTACGTATGCCAATACCAAGCTGTTTTTCAGGACTATAGCTCTGTAATATAGCTTGAAGTCAGGGATGGTGATGCCTCCAGAAGTTCCTCATTTTAGAGGGTTGTTTTGGCTATCCTGGGTCTTTTGTTTCTCCATAGAAATTTGAGAATTGTTCATCCAAGGTCTGTGAATAATTGTTTTGGGATTTTGATGGGGATTGCTTTGAATATGTAGATTGCTTTTGGCAAGATTGCAATTTTTACTATGTTGATCCTGCCTACCCAAGAGCATGGGGGATCTTTCCATTTTCTGGTATCTTCTTTACTTTATTTCTTTAGAGACTCAACATTCTTATGGTACAGGTCTTTCACATTTTTGGTTAGTGTTACCCCAAGTTATTTTATGTTGTTTGTGGCAATTGTAAAGGGTGATGTCTCTCTGATTTCTTTCTCCTCCAATATGTCATTGGTAGTCTACAATTTTTTGAGTTAATCTTGTATCCTGCCACTTTGCTGAAGGTGTTTATCAGCTGTAGGAGTTTCCTGGTAGAGTTTTTTGGGTCTCTTATATAGACTATCATATCGTCTGCAAATAGTGAGAGTTTGACTTCTTCCTTTCTACTTTGTATTCCCTTGATCTCCTTTTGTTGTCTTACTGCTCTAGCTAGAACTTCAAGAACAATATTGAAGAGGTATGGATAGAGTCAACAGCCTTGTCTTGTTCCTGATTTTAGAGGAATTGGATTGAGTTTCCCTCCATTTAATTTGATGTTGGTGGTTAGCATCTTTTGGCACACGTGGTGAACTATATTTGACAAGGCTTGAGCCTCTCCTGTGTCATGTCACATGAAGACTGAAGCAGCAACAGTGTCTCCTAGAACTTCTCAGCCCTTTTCAAGGGCCACATTGGTAGGCAGTTCATTCATTCTGTTATGATAAAGGCACACTGAATCCTGGCAGAGAACCAGAGAGAGAAGGATTAATATGCAGATATCTGGGCACTTTCAAGCAAACCTCTTTCTTGATCTACAACTAATCTGAGCACAGAAACACCACAAAAAGCAGCTGGGACAACAGAGGGTAAAAATTTTGCTTCCTTCAATAATTTATGTCATGACTTGTACCACTGTGTGAAGAGCAATGTGATGCTGTAGACAAAAATATGTTGCAATATCTTCAAACTCCAGACTTAGAGTGAAACTTTTCCCAGAATATTGGCCAATGAACCTTGATGGAACACCAGATTGAAATTTTTCCCATTATAGATAAGGAGTGTAGGGCATTGTCCTGATTTCTGCTGGTACCTGCCCATGTAATAACTAATGCTCTGACTTGCAAGGCAAGTGATAGTCACTTTGTCTCCTAGAGATGCTGACATGAGGGATGGAGATTGTTTCACTTGAATGTCACAAATGGCACCTGACAGTAAATAACAAACACTCAAAAATTAACATAATTAGCAATGGTATATTAGGGATCATCTGATTAGAAGGGAAGTAATGGATAAATTGGACTGGAAAAATTTCTGTCCTGTGCAACTTAACTGAGAGACAGAGTAGCCAAATTGCCAGGGCCCGAGCAGGGGCCTTCATGACCATTATGTATCCTGAATGGGATTGACTCCTGAAGGGACTGTGAGCAGTCACCTAAAAATTGTCACTTAAGGAAGATGTACTTTGTGCTCATGCAAATCACCAAATCTGTCAGATTTATAGACAGCTGTAGGGTTGTCTCAGATTACTAACACAGGATGTCTCTATCAATAGGGACCCTCCACCATTCCTGAGAATACATACTTCCTGCTGAGAAAGTATCCCCCTTAGGGACTAACGAACATAATTAATCTAGTGTCCTTTAAATAGTGTGGTTTTGTTTTTATCTTGATTGGTTTTCTGTTGTCATCTTAATGTATGGATAAAAATTATGCTTTTTGTTCTGACATTGAAAATAAGATGATCAGTAGCAGTTTTAATTCTTTGGAAACTACAGGAAATGTAAGTTGTGGCTAAAGTGTTTTCTTTTTTCTTCTTGGGGGTTTTATGTGATAAATCATCAGGAAAAACAATGGACTGAGATATAATCTTGATGGGAAGTTAGAAGCACAGAAGAGAACAATGGAAGGTCAGAATATATGCATATATTTATAGCTGTATGTTAAAATAAGGACATCAAAAATGCACTCTGATAACATAGTTTAATAATCCACCAGGAAGGGGCAAAATCCCAAGGGTCATAAGCAAATTGTGACTCTCACATGTCCTCTTTTTCTCAAGGCTCTTTTCACTCAGCCAATTTAGGGAACTTGTTCTCTGTCTTTTGAAATTTTCTTACATATCTCTTTCTCTAAGACACTAAATATTCCCCATATCAGTGTCTCTTACACACTGGGGTGATGATTCATGATTTTTCTCATTCAAGCTCTTGCCTGTCAAAAGCAGAGGATCTGCAGACTGAGGCCATCCTTGAAACCACTCTGATCCCCAAACCTGCAAATTCCACATCACTTAGTTCACCTAGGTTCACACCAGCATAGTTAATTTTTGTCAGCTTGACACAAGCTAAATTCATCTGATATGAGATAACCTCTGTTGAGAATATGTCTCCATAAGATAATGATGTATACAATCCTATAGATAATTTTTTACTTACTAATTGATGCAGCAGTGCTCAGCTTAATGTTGTAAGACCACACCTGGACTAGTGGTAATGGATTCTATAAGAAAGCAGACAGAGTTAGCCATAAGGAGTAAAGCTTTCAGAAGTCTTTTATTACCTCCTGCCTTCACATTCCTACCCTCTTAGAGTTGCTGTCCTCTCTTCCTTTGAGGATATACAGTGATAAGGAAGCACATGCTAAATATTCCCTTTCCTTCCCAACTTTGCTTTGGTCAGGACTTTCATCACAGCAATAGTATTACTAAGACAAATATTGAAAAACATAATTATTGTTCTAGTTTGAAAGTCTTATTTTCTTCTGCTACCAAACAATGAGCTCTGGTGTGTCACCAATCTCTAACATAATTAACTTCTTGTATAATTTAATCCATATGAATTTAGATAACAAATAATCTTTTTATTTAGCTTCTCATGGATTTAGAAAAAATTATCTTATTATATTATTTCTCATGGATTTGCTATTGGTCTGCATGCAACATGAGATTATAATCAGGGTAGACACATGAGCATAGAGGGTCTTCATGCTGTAGTCTCTGTTCTAGTCTCCTAGAATAGAGCATGTACATGGGTGTGATATCTGCCATCAGAGAATAAAACACACCCTCAATTGGACCACATGTCTTCATACCATCAGGAGTAACAGAAATCTGGAATTTCTTAGTCAGTGGTGGCTCTGACGTCCTCCACATGGCCCTGGAACAAAAGCATTTTATTCCCAGCATGCTCTGAGTCATGACCACAATTTAACAAAAGCAGATGCAGTTTATGCTGAGGAAATATTGATGATCACACTTGGGTACTGAATTGAGATTTGGGGCAGGAGAAGGCTATTGACTGTAAACTGTCAGAAACAGTGGGATTCAAGGGCAGAGCTGAAAGCTGCATAATAAAGGGAATTTACCTAAACATAATGTGGGAAGTCTCAAATATAACTAGAAAATATCCAGTCTAATTTATCATTTTTAAAGTGAAGATGGCCTTCTTTTGAGTATAATCAAAGGTAGGACCTACGACACTGATTTATGTAAAAGTAAATCCATTAAAAAAAACTGCCTGATGGGATATGTCATTCTGTAAATATATTTTTCTTGTCACTCCTTATCATCTCCTTCAAGTCATGCTAAATTCCTTTCTTTCTCAGGTCACCAAAGGTATAATATCAGTGAACAATTTTCTCAGCAGTTATGACCATCACACAGAGCCCACTGGTGCCTTAGACTACCTGGCATCTGATTGCAGATGAAGCCACCATGTTGAGATCCTGCTATGTTCCCCCAGCATTCCTGTGGTAGTGGCCAAAGAACACAATTCTAATACCTGCTTTATTGACCTTGCCTACCAACTGCTTTTGGACAGTGTTAGTGAGGTTGAAATAGTCTTTATCCTCATCAATACACTTCTGGAATTGTTGCAGTTCCTGTAAGACTATGTCTTTCTGAATACTATGCTTCTCTTCATTTCTGGGTGTGCTTCAGTGGAGGGCATCATAGAAGAACTAGGAATTGAGCACCATGAACAGGAAGCCCCCTATCCAGAAACTGAAGTTTCCATCTCCACACATCTTCCAGAAATCTTCCACAGGCTAGAATGTGGAAACATTGCCAAATTAATGGTTACTACTGACCAGCACCAGAGCAATGTCTTGGTCAATGCACATTATTACTTGCTGCAGGTCCTTGGTCTGTTCTTTCCACCAGGGTGTTCTTGGCATGGCATGAATATGGTTGTCCCACTAAACAAAGAATTTGAGTTTTGGTTTCATCTTGTTAATGGCCCCAAGGGCTTCCTTGGTGAGACAGATTTCCTGCCCCTATTCCTCACCAACATTGTCCCAATCCACAGTGGACCCAAATTGGGTGTTCTGGAACATTGATAAAATAGAATGGGCCCTTCCATTTCCTTTCTCTTCCCGAGGAATACACATCCAGGATCCTACTATGAACAATCAAGACAACATTCCCCACCTCCACAGATGACATGGATAGTGAATTCAAGCCTTGCCTAGGCTGTTGTATAGGAGGAGAGAGTGGCCCCACACTGTCCTGCAGCCCTGTGTGAACAGTATTTCTGGAGGCAATTATGTTTTTCACAGTTTTGAAGAAGGTGTTTATTGTAGGTTATGGAAAAGTACATTCAGAGATGTCTGGAAAAATAGAGAGCAGGGAGAGGCAGTGGAGGTATAAATAAGGCCAGCTAACTAAACAAGCCATATGTAGGGGATGAATAATGAGAGAAGAAGTCAGAGAGTGTACGCAAAGGAGACCAAGAGAGAGGAACAAGAGAGGGGGCCAAGAGAGAAAGACAAATGATAGAGCATGTCTAAGGTAGCAGCTTTACATGAGAATGAGGAACTGTGAGAAGGAACCACATGAGCTCAAAAAGTTTAGGGTCCTGAAGCCAATTTTTCTAGGGCGAGTTTTGATCATACCATCCAAGAAATTTTAGAAGCAATTTCAAGTAAAAATTTTCTTTGAAAGTCAGGCAGTCAGGTATTGCATGAGCATTCCAGCATGGGAAAAATCACACTTTTGGGTATGCTAGATAGTGAAAACAGACTGTGTATGATAGAATGAGGTGTAGAGAATAATTTGCTTGGGAAGTCAGAATGAACTACTTGCTATTGAAATAGTCTTGGAGAGGAAAAGTCAATGTCTTTATTTGTGTATCCATCAAGGTGCCCACTAATTTAAAACAGATAAATTTAAACTAAACAGAAAATCAAAGAGACATCTTATTCAAACTCAGGGGAATAAAAACAAACCAAAACAAAATATGGAAAATGGAATTTTAGGGTGGATAGGAAAAACATGGTATGAGTGAGTGCAATAATAATGTAATATATGAATGTATAAATTTTTCTAGGAACAAATTATACCAATAAAAAGAATAATATTTAAACCACTGTAACACATTGATGAAAGTAAAATTAATGAATTAGTTCAAATGTATGACCAATATAGAAACCTCAAAGTAAAGCACTAAAAAGGGATAGGAATTTTGTCTTGGCAGTTAAGTGCATGGACAGCCATTTCAATTCTACTGTAATTAGACAAATTGTGTGGAACAATGAAGACACACTACACTGTACTCAAGATGGGATGGCTGAACTTTGGGGTTTCAGGAGCTTCCTTCACAGCCAAGATTTGGGCTGAGCCACAGGAGTGGCCATCATTTTTCTTTGGGACTTTTTTATGAAATCAGCATTATGAAAGTGTGACTACAGAGGTAGACTAAACATGAAAGTAAACACTCCAAAACCTTAGAAGTTTCACCACTGGCATGCAGCACTCATTGTGATTTAAGTTCCTCCCACCTATGATGGTTCTGTTCCCTACATTTTGGCCCCGCCTTCTAGACATTGTATGGTTCATCTAGATCCAATATCTTGAGATCTTTGTTGCAAACAAGGCTTCGTTGCCTCAGCTTCATGATGGGCAACTCAGGGTTTCACCACATGGAATACAACCCTGCCAAGAGATTACTTGCCTTCAGCAGCACTATGAAATTGCAGAGAAGAGGCCACATCAGCCACAATTCCATATTTTCCATATTTCTAAATTCAGTATGACATGAATGATGCTACTAATTTTCCTGTCAGCAGCGTATGGACCCTATTTCTCTTGGACAATAGTGGATATTTCTAATAATTTTTGAAATTCCTGGCTATCTAATCTTAATTAGAGTTGACTTAAGTCTCAAATTGCTGAATACAAAAGACCTTTCTCCTCCATTAGTGAGATCTAAATCACAAAAATTTCAACTTATTCAGCCAAAACTCTCAAATGCAATCCATGAAAAAGGCAAGGTCTGAGGGGGACACATTCCTTGCAGATGTGATTAAAGGGTTTCTATTGTTGCAAAGAAGACATAAAATGGGAGAATTTTTTGACTTTTGGAAACAACGCATGCCAGGAGGAAGAAATGAAAATTAGACTAATTATGACAGTGAATATTAATCTTGCAATGACAAGAATTTTCCAAATTGCACAACTTGAAGAAGTAATTGAGTGGATATAAGTACTAACAGACAAATTAATACACCTATGCTTCCTGATATATATGTTGACCTTCCAGATAATAAATTGGAATGAAAATATCACCTTGTTTTGAAATAAATAATAATGTTTCAAGTTTCCATAGAAATAGTTTCCTAGATTTTAAATTTAACTGGTAGTATTGATGGCTCTACCTTCACATACTTAACATTTGTATAAAGAAAAATAAACAGATAATGAAAAGCCTGTTGGAAATAACAGAATTCACACTCCTAAAACAGGGAGATGAGATGTGGAACATGGAATAAACAAACACTACCACCATAACCCTTCAATGAGAAAGTGAATTACAGAGAGAGAAAAGGAAGGCACTGGGAAGGGTGCCAGAAATAAGACAAATGTCTACTGATAATCTGAATGGTGTTTTCCTTAATTATTTTTGAATGGACAGATGAACCTAAATGCTAGAGAAATGAGGAGTGGTAATGCCACATATAGACCCTTTAAGAAGGGAGCTACCACAGAGGTAAGTTTGCAACAGGAAAAGCAAGATCATCTCAAAATGAAACAGCCAACATGTAATCCAGGAATATCAGAGCTGCTTTCAGATAGCAATGCAGTCATTTCTTGACATATCTGTGGGGCAAAAGCTTATGTGGGATGCTGGGAATAGTGCTGTATGCCATGCCCTGCACCCTCTTCCTATAAAGGGGGCTTCCTATGGCTGTGACTGTGTCCTCCTTAACCCCTTTTCTAAGGCCCTACAGCATTAACAGCTAAGTTATTTGACTTCCACTCTTGGTACTAGCTGTTCTTAAGACAGTGAGAGACTGCTTCAATAACATGGTCTGTCAGCAATTGTGTCACTCTCATACTCCCCAATATTCAAATTTCAGGAATCTTTCACACTCAGGTTAAGAGGACATGGTTTATATACCACTCCAGTTTGTGGAATATTTGATCACATTGTGAACCCAGATTTTTTGTTAATTAAATAAAACCTTGGGTCAGAAGTTGTAGCCAGCAACTTGTTGCCAGGAAATAGCAATAGAGAGTTAGAAGGAGTCCAAAAAATAGATAGAAGTGCACAGGAAATTGTATGGGTAGATTTTTGAATTTGACTAACTTTTTGGTATAGTATCATAGAAGAGACTCTTTCCTGCTTGGTTGCTGGCTAAGGTAGAAGTTAGATAGTTCTTCTTTCTCTGCCTTCATTAGATAGCAGGTTTTCACCCCAGCATCTGACACCCAGGTCTTTTGTAAAATAGAAAAATAGATGCTATTTTTATTTATTAAGTAATTAAGAAATAAATTTGGCTGCAGAGGCAGAAGAAGTTCTGGAAGTATATAGTATTACCAATAAGCCTTCACCTGAGTAGTGGGGTAGTGATTGTGGAGCCCCAGTCAGTAGCTGAAATAGCAATAGATTCAGGTGCAGCCACTGTGATGACAATAAAACAACACTCCATTCTACACTGTCCTTATTCTTACAGAAAATGTTTAGTCTGAACTGTTACCACTCCTCTCCATGCATAAGATCACACTAAAAATAATTAATGTGCATTCAAAAATCACTCAATTAAAATAATATTTTTAATTCATAATATCTTCAGTCTGTTTATATGTCTCTTCCAGTGTCTGTCTGTCTGTCTCTCTCTCTCTTTCCCTATCTCTCTCTCTGTGTTTGTGTGAGTGTGTGTGTGTGTGTGTGTGTGTCTGTGTTGAAGAGATCATCTCCCAGTACTCCTAGAAACTGTCTTGGTATCTGTATCTTACAAACTATTCTCTCTTCTTCCGTGGTGTTACATCTGGACAGGACTATTGATTGTTTTTCTATACTGGGAGTTTTTTAGTGAATTTAAACAGAAATTTATTTTTACTTTCTCCAAAACTTTGGGAAGCATCTATCAAGAAGCAACCATCTGTTCCTGAATGATAAAACTGAGTAGGATTCCTGGTGGCTTCTGTTCCTTGACAGCATTCATAGCACCTTCAGTAAACATGCAAGCTAATATCTTGGAGGAGGTTTGCTATAATTATTCTTTAATTTAATTTCAAAACAAGTGTTTAAGCTGAAGAAAAAACTATAAAATTTATAAAATATCTATCCAAAATATATCTATGATGAGTTATGCAAACTAGGAATGCTGCATTCAAATACTATAAAACTTATAATATAAAAAGGAATTTGGTATGTTACATAAAGTGTATGTTTTGAATACACAGGTAAGATCAGTGTAAATATGAGCTCCTCATAACACTGGTGGGAAATAATCACCATAAAGTACAAATGACAGTGAAAACACATATGGTAATGAGAAGAAGATTCCTTAGAACAGGGTTTGCAGCATCTTGGAGATGAAATTGCAGAAGTGGATTCTCTATTAGGGCACTGGATGAATCACAGCCATTCTGAGTCTGATTTTATCTAAGAAAGAATCCTGTACCCTACTAGTATGATATCCTGTTTTTGTGAATCTTGAAGGTAAGAGGTTACAGTCCTTTCTCACAGGAGATACATAAAACAGTTACGCATAGTGTCTTTTTCCTTTTTGAGAGGAAGTATGTGCTATGATTTTGGAAATCTTTCCACATTATTATCATTCCATGGCAATTGTTCCAAGAATCATAAAACAAGAAGAGACTTCATTGGCTAAAAAGATGGCTCAGTGGCTAAGAAGTCTTCCAGATAACCCATTAGATAACACACGTAGCAGTGACTCATGACTATCCTTAACTCTGGTGCAGTGACATCCCCTCCTCTACTGGCCTCTGTAGACAGTGAACAGTCATGTGGTACATGGACATACATGCATAAAAAGTATACATATAAAATAATAAGGTATAGTTTTTTAAAAAAAGGAGAGTAGTCATTAGTGCTGAGGGAGGTTACTGGACATATGGACTGAGATTCCCACATTTCTCAACAAGGAAGTATATTTGTATAAGATCATAAAGTTGACTAAATAGCTTTTAATTTTTTTGCAAGTTCAATTCCTTATGTAGAAAAGGAAAACGAATTCAAGAGAATGTGTCTTGGAATAGTGTAAGACTGCTACTCATAGTATGAAGAAGTCTATAGTATAAACTAATCCATAATATGAAACAATCCACTCCATGAGCACCCTTCTTATTTTATTCTTTTATTAGTTCAAATTAGGAACAAGCTTGTTTCACATGTCAATCCCTTCTCCCTCTCCCTCTCCTTCTCCCTCCCCTCCCCCACAACATCCCACCTGCCCATCACCTTTCTTTTTTCCACCTTTCTTTGTAACCAATATTAAAGGCTTCTCTAATATCCCATTGAACCTGTGACATAAGTTGCAAGAAGGAATGAAAGGAAGAGACCTTAGTTAGACAAATAGGTAGTGACTGGCATTTATCCCCACTAGTCCCTCTGTGTATTACCTGCTCATTTTGCCTTACTATTGATCCAAGGAATTGGAATGTATAGGCTACCTGTGCCACTCACTTACTTTTACTTGATTCCATCTTGGGGGAAAACCTTCAGTTTTATACTTGTAAATTTTCAAAGTATATAATGAATTAAAATAAAACAAAGTGAAAAATCAATTGGTAGAATACGGAACACTGCTGATTGAAAAGAAACTTTTGTTCTTGAGTTAAGAAAAGATTTGAGAAAGATAAACATACAGAAAACATAGTTAATGAAGTTCTGTCTGAACATACAGGTCTTGGAAGCCCAAAGACTCTCAAATAAATTCAATGAAAACATGTTTTCAAAATGTCAAATCTCAAGGAAAAATAAAAGACAGAAGGAAAGAGAGAGAGAGAGAGAGAAAGAGAGAGAGAGAGAGAGAGAGAGAGAGAGAGAGAGAGATGGAGGGATAAGTTACATTGAAGGGAATCCTAGAATCCTACTAAATGAACACTAATTTCATAATAAGAATATAAGAGATAGGAGGAAATAGCCAAAGATCATACAGGAAACATTAACAAAAAATAACCTGCTCCCTGTCTTCTCAAAAAATACAACCAACAAAAAATTCATAAACATAATCCCTCTCTGGAAACAAAAAAGTAATTTAAACTGAAAGAAGTAGTTTACATTAATTTCACCCAATATACACATCTATAGAAGAAAAAATTAAAATTTTTTCAATAAATGAAATCACCAAACCAAAAACAAATTGGAACAATTGAAAGAAAATAATAAAAACAACCAGAAATTTCTACCATGGATATGTTCTTACTCATCATTAACTGTGCATGTACTTGGAATAAAACATGGAGTCAAATAGTAAAAATAGCTGAATGGAGAAAAAAAACTACTTGTTCATCAGAAATGAAGGAATCCATGAGTAATGTAGTTTAACTTAGAGAGTCAATGAACATATTTTACACAAACAGGAGACAAATGGGAATAAAATATTTAATGTTTATATTAATAACATAGAATTAAAACAAAAGCATAAAAAGTGAGTAATGATATTATTAATAATGAATTAAAATGTGAATGATTATATAGGAAAGGAGACAGGTTAACAAAGGAATATGTCAGTATCCTCTCTGTTTTACAGGATAATTTTGAATGATGACTGCAGAGAATATCTGTATTATCTGAATAGGTTTTCACTTAGCCTTAGCCCAATTTTTCATGTTGTTGAGAATGCCCCTGTTCAAAGATCTCCTGAGGCAATTTCATTTTTACTGCAAATGAAGAGAAATGAGACTCATGACCCTTGAGGTGTATCCAAGGCAGGTGCTTCCACTACATGTCCCTCAGGTTCAAGCAAAAATCTGGAGTACCACAGTGCATCTTTTACACAGAGATAAGTAACATATTTGGGAGCTGGGCCACCCAAGCAAGGATGTTTTTGTTAAGGTCTGAATCACTGTGGGAGGAACATGTGACTCTTGAAAACAGTAATATACTCCAAAATCCTCAGGCTCCATTTTGCTGATCTTGAGTGTGAAATCTGTACCTGACCCACTGCCACTAAACCTGTCTGGCACCCCAGAAAATCTGTTGGAAACCCTGTAGGTCAGGAGCTTTGGAGACTGGCCTGGCTTCTGTAGGTACCAATGTAAATAGGTATTTCCATCACTAAGGACAAGGCTCTGACTGGATCTGCAAGAGATGGAAACTTGATCTCCAAGACTGTCAGTCAGGGAGGGTGGAGTTTGGGTCATCACAGCATCACCTCTGGAAGCTGAAATAAAGACATAGAAATACAAAGCTAAGGACTTAATTCATGAAAAATAATTATACATTTTTTTTAGCATTGTAACCTATCCTGGCACTTGCTCTGGAAACCAGACTGGCCTCAAACTCACAGAGATCAGCCTGCTTCTGCCTCCTGAGTGCTGAGATTAATGGTATGAGCCACCAACACCCAGCAAGGCCCTAAAGGTTTTAAAGGCATAAATTATACCATCCCATTCTGTCTGTGTCATAATCTTCATTATAGAACAAGTTATCTCCTATTTTATACCTCCCTCTAATAGATGTAAACCTCATATTTCCTGCCTGTAGGATAAAAACTCTGTTGTCTTCTCATATATGGATAGAATACATGTAATCAGCTGAGGGCCCCAGGGATAATCCTCCCTATCCATCCTCCATTCTCACTTCCCACTGTCCTCACCAGGAATAATAAACAACAGCAGCACCAACCAAAAAACTGGCAACTTCATTTTGAGGAGGCAATCTGTGGAGACTGATGAATTATCACAGGATGTTAACTGAACTTTTATCTTAGACTAGCAAGGATGGGTCCTCCCTAGGGAGTAATATGCAAAGGCCTAGGTTAGTGCTACAATTTAGATACAGGAAACAGTCATGCTTCACTGGGCTCCTATATTCAACAAGTAGGAAAGGCTTCTTAAGAGAAAAGCTCTGTTAGAATACTTGGAAAGAATATACAGGTGCAGTTTCATATTTTCTACATATTGAGTCTTAGGGAAATTCTCCCCATTCTGAGTTTTTCTCTATATGGAACATGAAGTTGTGTTAAATTATTGCTAACTTTGAATGAGAGGTTAGGCCTCTGTATTATGCAGACACAATAAAGGATTCCAAGTTCACAGAGGACTCCATCTAAGGAAACAAAAAAAATTAGATCCACATTTTTAATACCTCAGGTTTGTCTATGAATGTGACTCCATATCCCATGGGTCTCATTTGGCAAGGTCATTAGGGTCAGATGATGTTGTGTCAGAACTACTTAGCAGAGTTAGTCAACTGGTGTACCCTCACCAAATGAGAAAAGAAGGTTAGTTCCTTGATACTCAACCAAAGCTGGTCATATCAAGCTCAATTAAATTTGATATTTTGTCAATTTTACATGGCTCAAAATGATGGTTCCTGGATTGGAACAATGATATCAAATGATGCAAATTATACTTTGTAACTCTAATAAATATTGAATAAGTTAATCCTAATGTTAATATTAATTGAAAGGATAAAGGAAGCTAGCTGATACTGTTTTAAATGTGAGAAACAAAAAGGTCATATTATCAAATATATATATTTTAACAAATTGATTTATTGTGTAAAACATGAGTTTTTCATTTTTTTTTTACTTAGGACTCACATAAAATGGTTAAAAATATTAGAAAACAAATATATGTTATTTATTATCCCAAGTGTTTGTTTGTTTAATTTATTTTTTCTTGAGACAATGAGACACAGGCTGTCATCAAATTCATGATCTCCCTGCATCAAATTCCCAGAGGTAGCCATGTAAGCATTTGTCACAGTTGGTTGTTCCCTAATTTTTTTTTCAAGGACTGTTTTTGCTAACTGTGTTTGCTTGGATATTTAGTTGAAATTGATGCTGAATGTTGATTAACAAGCTACTTTTTTGATAATGAAAGTCTGTCAAGTCATTTGGGACAGGGACTAGGCCCTCCCCTGTGTATCTAGGCTAAGTGAATATCCCTCCATGAGAAATGTGGCCCCAAAGTCCATTCTTGCACTAGCACTGGTTCTACTGCCAGAGGACCCATAGACTTCCCAGGCCTCCTAGCTGACACCAACATTCATGGGGCATGGTTTGTTTCTATGCTGTTCTTCAGATGTCAGACTGGGATCCAAGAGCTCCACTTGTTCATGTCAGCTCTTTTGTGGGTTTCTGCCGCATGGTCTTGACCCCCTTTGTTCATTACTTTTCTCTCTCTTCAACTGGATTCCAGGATTCAGCTCAGGGCTTAACTATGGATCTCTGCTTATTTTTCAATCAGCTACTGGATACAAGATCTCGGATGGCATCATTTAACTCTGGACTTACTATTTTTCACTCTACTCAACTTACTGAATGCAATTTTAATACAATGAAGTATACTAATTTAAACATCAAAAGTAATTTCATAAATCAAGACATAAAAGAGGACATTCAGGGAAATAAGGATCATTATGTTCAAAGTACAATATATGGTTCTTATGTACCATGTATAATGAATATATACAGTGAGGATTCAAAAACAAATGAATAAAAATCTCATACACTAGATTGGAAAACATTCATGATATATTTAGTGCATTTATGAAGATTTAAAATATATTTGCAATTTCAAAAAAGTTATTTAAGATAAACTTTCATGAATATACTTATTAGATCCTGACCATCTTGTTTTCACTAGAAATTCAGGTTTTCATTTCTAGACTCTCAAATGAAATTAATTCTGTGAATTAATAAATTTTCATAATGTTTAATGCAGATATATGGAAAAATTTGTTATTTGTGATGTTATAAGTGCTATAAAGGTCTGTATTTCCAATGCATAGACTGTAGAACATCAAATAGTGAAGAATACATGAACAGGGGAATATGAATTAATTTCCCTGCTCCTATTACTGAAATAATACCAATTATGAGAATGTAGCCATGAGTATAAACAACATTCTTTCATGAAATTGTTTTCCATTGATTAGAGTATGCAAAGGATATGCATTTCCTCTTTCGGTTCTTGACAAAGTTACAAATATATTTCTTATGAGTTACCTGCCTTATTTTTATATATTACCTTGTAAGGGACTCTTACTGAGGGCACATGTTTTCCCAATTATAGTGTACTTCATTCCATTTTTGTATACAAGTTTATTCAAATTGCTACTTTTACAAGTCCAATCATAAGATATATGAGTTCTAGCCACAGACTATTGGCACCAATTAATGTGTCATGTATTTATTTTATATTACTAAATAGGAATTAAATCCAAACAGAAGGTATTTTTTTATGCCATGAGTCTCTATGTTTAAAGTTGGCATGTATTCTAAGACTGCTCATTATTATACCTCTTCAGGTCAAAGAGAATGTAGTGTTATATTAACTTGCCCATATCCTTGAAACTTGCTTTTTGTTTGTTTTTTTTTATTACAATTGATGGCTGGTAGACTAGCATGAAACAATTTTCTTCATGGATTTTTCCCTTTTATGTTGGGTCCCGGTAGGTTGTCGCCTCACCCATGTGTATATGGACAGGACAAACTGGACTTCACATGTTATTTTGAAAATGGAGGGTATGTAAAATCAGAAGATGGTGGTAGTGAATCTGAGATCAACTGTATGGAGGAGAGTTGGTGAATGCAATTAAAATATATTTGTATCATGCATGAAATTCCTAAAAATTAATTTTTTAAAATTATGTTTAAAAATATGAAATAACAGGCCAGGTGATGTGCCACATGCCTTTAACTACATTAGGATGCATAGGTAGGCATATCTGAGTTCAAGGCCAGCCTGGCTGGCAAAGTGCGTTCCAGAGCAGTCAGGTCTGGAAAGAGAAACCCTAGCTCAAAAAGCACACACACACACACACACACACACACACACACACACACACACACACATATATATATATATCATTCATCAGCAGTTATGAGCACTGTCTGTTTTTCGGGGGACATGGGTTCAATTCCTAGCATGACAGGCATAAATCCTTTAACAAAACCCAAGAAAAAATAAAGAATTGAAGGAAGCAATTGAAACTGTTCAGGTCCTGAAAATGGAAATAGAAGCAATAAAGGAACCACAAACTGATTAAATCCTGTAAATGAAATATTTAGAATTGAAAACAAGTACTACAGAGGCAAGCTTCACAAAAAGAATGGAAGAGATGGAATAAGGAAGCTCAGGAATGGAGAGAAAATAGAAGAAATGGATACATGGTAGAAGGAAAAGATTAAATCTAAAATCTGGGGCACTGTGAAAGGACCAAATATGAATGATAGGAATAGAGGAAGGAAAAATCAACTCAAAGGCACAGAAAATATTTTGAACAAAATCATATAAGAAATATTTTCTAACCTAAAGGAGGACATGCCTATAAAGGAACTAAATTATACAGACCAGCAAATAAATTGGTCAAGAAAAGAAAGTCTCCCCACCACATAATAATCAAACACTAAATAGACTAAACAAAGAAAGAATATTTAGGGGCAAAGGGGAATGACCAAGTAAAGTATAAAGGTAGAACTATTAGAATTACACCTGACTTCTCTATGAAGGCTCCGAAGCTAGTACGGCCCAGACAGATGTCCTGCAGCCCCATAGAGACCATAGATGACAGCACAGTTTGCCACACCCAGTGTAACTTTCAATCACAATAAAAACAGAATATAAGACACTCCATAATAAAGTCACATTTAAACAATATCTAATTAAAAATCCAGTCCAACAGGTGATGACAGAAGGAAAAAAATCCAAATGAAGGTTCACTACACCCATGAAAATATAGGAAATAATCTCACTTCCGCAAAAATAAGACAAGAAAGAAACACACACACACACACACACACACACACACACACACACACACACATCATCATCATCATCATCATCATCATTGTCATGATCATCACAACCACCATAAATAACAAAATAACAGAAATTAGCAGTCATCATTCATTTATATATCTCAATAACAATGGGCATAATTCTCCAATAAAAATAAACAGATTAACAGAATGGATGCAGGAACATTGAAACATGCAAGCATAAGGATTAGCTCAGCAACCCAAAATTCCATTTGTTTGAGTTCTGTACATGCATCCAATGTACCTGGCAGCCTGAGAGCATTTCCAGATGATACTATGGGAATATATACACACTGAAAAATGCAAATAACAATCTGCTAGCAACAAGAAGAAACTGATTGTATACCTGGTTCTGAACAGTAGAAAAGATTTCTCATCTGCTTAAAGACCCTCAAACATGACAGATTCATGTTTTTGGCATATTTTTTGGCAGCCTGAATTGTTTTGGATAATAAAGCAATCTGTGCCCAAGAATCAACATGTTTTCTTTTTCTCTAGGAATATTTTCACTGAAATACATAAAAAATTAACATACCTGTGTTAATAGAGAATCCTTGTCCTATTAACCAGCATCACCACAGAGCTTGTGGTTAGTAACTAAAGGAAAGGGACTCTGTTACTCTAAAGATTTTTTAACAGCATTGTCTCATTCAAATATTATTGTACTTTTAAATTTGCTTGAATGGACAGTAGAACATTAGAGTAAATCTTTGGTGAGTTAGAAACAAATCAGATCACGAAGATAAAAAGGTATTAAGAGTTTAATTTCCCAAGTGATGATCTTTGCTTCACTAATTATAGAATTGTGATCACTGTATATAGAGACACAGAATTTTCAACCTTCACATACTGTCTAAAGTCCTGAAATATATGAAAATGACACAATGTATCAAAGAAAATTGTAAGAGTTAAGAAGAACATATTTTGCATAAATAGATAACAAAGAGAGCTTGGTGTATTCATTTATATTTGCTAACATGGAATTTGAAAAAAATTGCAAAAGATATAATAAAGACTATTACAAAAAAGCAACAAGTTAATTTCAAAAGCTTATTTCTCAATTATCTGTGTTTCTGAATAACTGTGAAACAGAGACATATAGGATCAGTATGAACTTAGATTCAGCCTTATTTTAGTTACTCCTGATCGCTAAATGGTGCTCACATACCATCAACTTGTTGAAGAAGCAATTTCAAGGCTGTGACATTTGATTTGCCAGGAAATGGATACCACTTGAGAAAACACTAGTGGTCCAGAGCCCTCAGCTACAAATGTTTATCCTTTATTCTCCAGCTACTCACAGAGATGAAGAATGTGTTGCTCTCCTCAATCAACAAAGTACACATTTGTTATTTGGGACATCTCATGCAAAGATATTTTTGTTAGTTCTCTGTGTCACTGTGAAAGGATCACGTTATGTTATGTATGCAAACTTATAAAGTATGTTCTAACACTGCCAAAACAGAGAATGCTACACTTGCCCAAGTTCATAGTTTGATTGGGCTAAACAGTGGTTTTAACAATTTACTCTAGCACATACATTGGGCAACTTTATTTGTTAGAGATAACATTAGTAGATTGTAAGTGTATGTAATAAAAAATTCCTTGGTGTGAATAAGCACTTTCTCATCTTCACATCCTAGTGTAGGTGACTGACACCATAAGACTACCAATCAAACAGAAGTCTTCCAGCAAAGGAATAGCTAATGTTCACAGATATGAATTTCATGGTAATGGGGGAGTGACTGATACAGGCATTTGTGTCTACTGCCTATCTTTAGTGATACTGAGGTGTATTGTGCTGGTGAATCAAAACATACAGCACATTGTGAAGGAGTGACACAGAGTGGTAGATGAACAGTCGGATTCCCTGAGGAAGTTCCTCTGATATGGCTCTGACCAGGTGCTGACAAGACAGCACCTAGACACAGGAAATGAAGGGGAATGAGAAACATGGTTCCTGTCTCTAGTCACTGTGAGAATTAGGAGTCAAAGTATAAACACTGGGGATTTTACTGCCTGAGATTTCTCCCTTTCTCTTTCTCTATTTTTATTTTAAACTTAACTGTCCTTAGTTACTCATGGTGTCACATGTTAAAAATTTCTAAATGTTTAACTTACTTCTGAAGTACCCTTAATCTCCTTTTCCCCAGTTTCTACTTCAATGAAACTGTGAAAATAGTTAAAGTTACTTTGAAGAACACTTCTGTAGTGTTCTTCACTATATATATATATATATATATATATATATATATATATATATATATATATAGAATGATCCCTAGATGTTATGGAAGTCATAGGGCTAATCATTCTAATGATTTTGTTTTAATTAACAAATTCCACAAATGTTCAAATCTTGGTCTTTCTCAAGTATTTTCTTATTCATTGTATTCTCAAACTTGACCTACAGAATGTAACATGTGACAGTGTTCTCCTGTCTTACATATACTTCACTCAGCTTTTATATTCTTACCCAGTTGCTTATGTTACTGAAAAGTGACTATTTTCATTCTGGTGCAATTATCTCAAACAATCCCCATATGATTTTATCAGATGTCACAGCTAAACACAATTCTATAGCACAATGTTTCATAAAATAAGGCTTTTTATAAATAACAGATATGATTAAGTGGACTTACCTTGCTTATTAATGGTTCCACAAGTCAGAACATCTTAATGCCTATTCTTCCCCAGAAGGCCTATTAATCATCTTAATGAATTTAAGGAATCATAATGATGCATTTAAATGACAAAAAATTTAGTAACAACATGTAACAAAATAGAGTAGATAATCTTGTATTTCATGAATTAATGGTCTATTTTGTTTCATGAATTCATAGTTTAATGGACAGATGGACATTATGTAGCTATCATCTGTCTGTCCAGACTGTCACTGTGTGTGCTCTGGAAGCCCCAAAATCTGAGAGTTCAAAACTTCAAAAACATCTGTGCTGTCTTGAGTCTTACTGGCTTTTCTATTATGCATATGATACCTGTAATGACAGCTATTATACTGCCCTAGCTTTGAAAATAGTAAAGGAATTAAGACAGCAATATTCACTGAAATGGAAACATCAGAACGAGTAAAGGCTCCTAATGTGATCCTCTTGCTGTTATGGTTAAGGACTACAAGGATTGACCCACTAAAATGTGACTACTGTGGATCCTCTTGGAGATGAGCAGATACCATTGTTACAACCTCTGACACCATAGAGAAATTTTGTTATTTTCTTTAAAATATCTTTTGTAAATCATCTAGAGTGAGGTAACCTAGACAATTAAAGATGTATATGGTATATACACATTTATAAGTAGATATTAGCAGTAAAATAAAGGCTAACTGTGCTACAATCCACAGACCCAGAGTTACTCAATAACAAGGAGAGTGCCTGGGACCAGAACATCCAGCTCTCCCTGGAAATGGGAAATGTAAGTTATTTCATGATTGGTCAGAGGGCAGTTGGGGAAGGGAACATGAGCAATCAGGTTTGGGGACATGAAAGGGTAAAGTGCTGAGAGGGGCTGCTTGGGGGGCATTTCATAGTTGCTTGGAAGTATGGCACAGGTGAATCTCCCAGGAGTCTATGGGTGAGAGGAGCACCAGCTTAAAATCTTAGCAATAGTTGATAAGTAGCCTGAACTGGCTGTCTCTTGAGACCAGATTGGTGCCTGGTCCAATTGTCATCATAGAGGTCTGGTGACATCCAGCAACTGATGGAGGCAGATATAGAGATCTGCAAACAAACATTTGGCAGAGTTAGAGAATCCTGTGTAGGAGGAGGAGAAAGGAGTGTAGGAACTTGAGGGGTCATTGATACCAAAGGAAAGCCCAGAACAATTGACTAATCTAGGCTCATAGGGGATCACAGAGATTGAACTGATAACAAGGGAATCTGCATAAGAATGCCCTGGATTCTACATACATTTTATAGTTGTGTCACTTGGTCCTCCTATGTGAATCCTAGCAGAGGATACAGGCACTATCTTTGACTGTTTTACTGGCTTTTGAGATCCTTCCTCTCATAGTGAGTCACCTTGCAGAGATTTGATACCTAGAGATGTGCTTAGTCTTAATACATTTAGGTATGCCATGCTTTGTTGTTACTAATAGGAGACTTGACCTTTCCTGGATGTTGAAGGTAGAGAATGTGGGAGAGGGACTAGGAGGGGAGGATGGGGGTGAGGCTGGGATTTTGATATAATAAAATAGATGAAAACTAAATAAATACATGAAATGTCTTTTCTAATAAAGTTGATTGACTCATCTGTAAGTGAGACAGGGATATAGAGGATAGGAAAAAGTACATTTTGTAGTATCTCTTCCTCAAGTTCGTGATTCTCTTGTTCCCTTTCTGATATTCCACATTTACCACCTTGTTTCTGTGTTGGTGTATCATGACCTAGTAGAATGTATTTGACAAAACAAAGCCCATTTATTTTTTTAAAGTGAGAAATTATCAATACTTAATCCAGTAGAAATATAAGGGTATTTAATAGGGAAAAACCTTACTTACAGAGCAATCTAGCCAGCCAGTGTGGCAGCAGTGTTTACAGCACGCTGAAAAGCAAAAGTGAAAGCAAAAGCCACCTGAAACTCTCACTCTACTTCACACTGACCATGCCCTCACAGGCATGGTTAGGCACACCCCTCAGTGGGCAGCTTCCCCTACAATTCTCCTTTAGTCTAAAAGAGGATTAAAACTTAACTGTGTAAAGTATCCAAAATTAACAATCATAAAGGTGAAATATAAGAAGATACAACAATCTTCTTATGTCCAATTTTAACTATCTATTTTAACTAAACCCTAAAGTCATCGGAAAGAGGTGTCCTCGCCTGAACACCTCCTTCCAGTCCCAACCATAAACAATAGGAAGCTATCCCTAACTAGGTATATACACTATCCAAAATGACAAAAATGGGGAAAGGGGGTGTAGCATCCTCCAAGTTACTTCCTGCTGAAATGGGATGATGATAGCCTTGGGGGTCTTGTAGGAAGAAAATGTTACTATAGTGAAAGTCTTGAATGGATTGTATCCAGTCCATGTTAGATGGGATTTGCTTGATTGAAGATCTTGCTAGAAATCCTCAACTTGATTGAAGTCAGTACCCAAAGCTCTGATGGGAGTGTCAGTTGAAATGGAGCAAGTTGGATCCAGTGCAGTCGAGGAAGTGTGATCCATTTCCTTTTCAGGGTATCCAGGAATTGCTGTCAGGCAGGTCTTCATTGGCTGTGTGGGACTCAAACATAAACAGCAGAGAAATGTTTGCTTGTGATGTACACATACTGGGAAAGGCAACCATGAAAGCAAAAAAAAACAATTATGAGAGGGTGTACACCTTGACAGAAAGATTCAAGAAATGACAAAGACAGTCCCCAAATTCTTTTATTCTGTATTACATCAATTGGCTTCTTGATAAAATACAGAAATTCTAAAGTTTAGTTAAATAACGTGGTTGGATTTTAGAGGAGGAAAGCCAAATCCATCTCTGAATCCAGCATTGATTTAATTGAATAGGAACTAGAAAAAGAGAAATAGAGTTTATAGTAAGAAATTACCAATATGGAGTCAGGTAGAAATATAAGGGTATTTAATAGGGAAAAGCCTTACTTACAGAGCGAACCAGCCAGCCGGTGGTAGTCTGTACAGCAAGAAACAAAGAGAAACCGAAACCGAAAACGCAGTCCCCCTACTCACTCTGACCACGCCCTCACAAGCCCTCAGGTACTCTTGTAGCCAGCCCCTAAGAAGGCGTGGCTACAGCTTCCCCTACAATTCCCCTTTTAGTCTAAAAGAGGATTAAAACTTAAGAAGATAACTATCTATTTTAACTAAACCCTAAAGTCATAAACAATAGGAAGCTATTCCTAACTAGGTATATACACTATCCTAAGTGACAACAATGGGGAAAGGGGGCGTAGCATTTTCCAAGTTACTTCCTGCTGAAATGGGACGATGATAGTCATGTGGGGTCCTGTAGAAAGAAAATGTTAGTATCCAGTCCATGTTAGATGGGATTCACTTGATTGAAGATCTCGCTTGAAATCCTCAACTTGATTGAAGTCAGTACCCGAACCTCTGGCCAGAGTGTCAGCTGAAATGGAGCAAGTTGGATCCAGTGCAGTCGAGGAGCTGTGGCCCATTTTCTTTCCAGGGTGTCCAGGGATTGCTGTCAGGCAGGTCTTCATTGGCTGTGTGGGACTCAAACATGAACAGTTAGCAGAGAAATGTTTGCTTGTGTATGTACACATGCTAGGGAATGCAACCATGAGAGCATAACAATTATGAAAGGGTGTACACCTTGAGAGAAAGATCCAAGAAAAGACAAAGACAGTCCCCAAATTCTTCTTTTATTCTGTATTACATCAATTGGCTTCTTGATACAACACAGAAACACTAAAGCTTAGTTAAATAATGTGCTTGGATTTTAGAGGAGGAAAGCCAAATCCACCTCTAAATCCAGCATTGGTTTAATTGAATAGGGACTAGGAAATAAAGAGTTTTTTGAGAGACAGCTGTAAAGTTTACCGTATGGCACATTCCTTCTATTTGATGGTTATAGCTACCTTTTCTTCTTAAGTATCTACCCATGCAGTGTCTTTTGCCTTCTGAAGATGAGTTTTCCTGTGAAGATAAAAGCAAAACACTTCCCTTTCCTTTGGGAGGTTTCTATTTAGTTTATAAGATATACCTTAGTAGAATACCTGTCATTTGTCCTTGTCGAGAGGTTTTTCCTTTTCCAGTCGAATCTTGATCAACTTTGATGGTATCCAAAGTTTTTCTTCTCCTGTAGAAACCAATGCAAAACCCCTACCCCAACGTAATACATGTCCTGGTTTCCATGCAGAGGTTAGTACATCTTTGAAGTATACTGGCTGATTGAGTTCAGCAGTTTTTTCCGTAGTCCAGTGTCTTTCTGCAGCTGTTTGTCCTTTTTCATTGGCATTAAGAAAGTTTAGTGTTAATAAAGCATTATGCAACCTATGTTTGGGGGGTTTAGTCTTCCAAGCTTGTTTGTTGAGCATCTCCTTAAGTGTTCTATTAGATCGCTCAACCACTGCTTGTATTTGTGCAGGTATACCCATAACTGCCATCACCTCTAGCAGGTGTTGTGTGGTATACGAGTAACATGCTTTATGTTTCTGGAAATTTCTTACGAATTATTCCCAAAGGTTGCTGTACAAAGTGTTGACACAAAGTAGGGCTATTTAGCATTCCTTGTGGCAAAACCCTCCATTGATATCTCCTAACTGGCTGTGAATTATTAAGAGTTGGTACAGTAAATGCAAATTTTTCTCTATCATTTTCCTGTAACGGTATTGTGAAAAAACAGTCTTTTAGATCAATGACTATGATAGGCCATCCTTTAGGTATTAAGGAAGGTAATGGCATTCCAGGTTGCAGAGAGCCCATTGGTTGAATTACCTTATTTATAGCTCTCAGGTCTGTCAGCATTCTCCACTTACCTGACTTCTTTTTGATGACAAATACAGGAGAATTCCAAGGACTGGTAGATTCCTCTATGTGTCCAGCATCTAGCTGTTCCTGTACTAACTTTTCTAAAGCCTCTAGCTTCTCAGAGGTCATAGGCCATTGTCCTACCCAAACTGGTTCATCTGTAAGCCACTTCAATGGCAGGGCCTTTGGCTCCTCTGAAGGTCCATCATTTGTACCTAGTTTCTGTACAGCATGGATGGTTGGTAACCGTTTTCCATAGCGTCTTACCAGATCTTTTTCATAATTTGTATCTGACACTGGAGGAATATTAATCTGAGTATTCCATTGCTGTAAGAGATCACGACCCCAGAGATTTATAGCTATATCTGCCACGTATGGTTTCAGTATCCCTTTCTGTCCTTCCGGTCCAATGCAGACCACTGAGTTAACACTCTGTCGAACTCTAGATAGAGTTCCAATTCCTAAAAATTGTACATTTGCCTCTCTAAGAGGCCATTTCTGAGGCCAAGACTTTTGAGTAATAATAGTTACATCCTCCCCAGTGTCCACTAAGCCAGAAATAACTTTATTATTAATTTTAACTTTTAACTGAGGCCTTTTATCATTAATAGAAGCTTGCCAAAATATGCGTTTCTCATTTTGTCCATTCACACTTGATTCTCCATCACTATTCAAACTACCATCTAGAGCAATATCTTTTTTCACAATAGGCAAAGAACTATCTATTGTTCCTGTGAGATATTGTCTTCCACTGCTATTGGGAATGACCTGACCTTTCTCGATGTAGGGGCCTTCTTGAGGCCTCCCTCGGGGTTTCCCGACCTTAAGGGGTTTCCTTGTATGTCCCTGGTCGATCTACATTCATTGGTCCAGTGTCTGCCCTTACCACATCTTCTACACAATCCAGAAGGCAGTGGCCTTCCATATGAGGCATTGTTAGAATTCATTTGTCTACAATTTCTCTTAGTATGTCCCATTTTACCACAGTTGAAACATCTAGGTTCCTGGAGCCTTCGTGGTCTCCAGGGGAAGGCTCTTCCTACCCAAGGTTCTGGTTCATAGTAGTAGTAACCTCTAGCCTCTTGGTATCTATGTTGACCTCTGTAAGGTGCTTCTCCTTGCCAAGCCCTTACATCCTCACCTCTAGACCTTTTAATTTCCTGTTGCCGTTTTAAACCTTTGGAGATGGCTTCTCCTACCCAAGCTCCAGTATCTTGCACATTATAGTCAATGTTGGCTGCATACAAAACCCATTCTTCTAACGGAGCTGATCTGATCTTTAAAGGCAAAAGTATTCTTTTGCATATAGGGTTTGCATTTTCATAAGCTATTGTATATATAATTGATTGTCTTGTTTCTGGATCTGTTACCTGTAATTCTACTGCCCTAGTTAACCTTTGTAAGAAGTCCTGGAACTGTTCTGTAGGTCCCTGTTCTATTCTGGTATAAGCTTCTAGACGTTCTCCTGGCTCACGAACCTTATCCCAGGCATTTAATGCTGCTTTCCTGCAAAGAGACAGTATATCGTCATCATATTCAGCCTGAACCTGTGGGTCAGCATAAATACCCTGACCAAGAAGCTTATCTAGAGGCGCTTCAAAACCTTCCTTTATGCCCTGACGTTCAAGGAGCTTTGCCTCTTCCCTTACCAATGCCTTCCACTGGATTTGGCATGAATTCTCAAGTACAGCTGCTACCAATCGTTCCCAATCTGTGGGTGTCACCCTGTTAAAGGTTGCCCATGAATGTAATAGCTGTTTTACGTATGGGCTATGGAGACCATATGAGACAACTGATTCTTTAATATTCTTAAGATCCTTCGGCTGTATAGGTTGCCATTCATAAACCATTCGTCCATGAGGGTGTTTCTTAGAAGCTGGCTTTTCTACCATGGTAGCTGGGTACACTAATGGTGTACGAGTAACAACCTTAGAAGAATAGTCACGATACCTGGGTGGAGTAGGTGCCTGGGATTGGAGTGATTCTGCTTCTGAGGCATCCCACTGATCTTTAAGCCTAGCAATGATATCCTTTTGAAAAGTTTCAATCTCCTTAATCATAAAAGATTCCAAGCACGTTAGTGAATCTGTAAATTGCTCTAACTGCTCATCTACACGTTTTTCTAGGTCTTTCATACGATCATCCTTAGACAGCATCTGGATGGCATGGAAACTGCCTTCTAGGTATTGGAGTCTAGATTCCAGGTCATGATTTGCTGATTTTGAGTCCTCAGCAATCGACCGTATGGACCTATGTAATCTGTCAGCCCTGTACTGTAAATTATCTTCCAAACATTCAAATCTAGACTCAAACTTCTGATCTGCTACCTTGGATGCTTCAATGACTGATTGAATGGCATTGTCCAATTCTTCAACCCTATGCTGGGTATTTTGCACCGTTGCATCTAGTTGATGAGTAACATTGCCTATCTGAGTTTCTAGCTGGCTACAGATATTCTTTAGCTGGTCATGGTCTTCTGACAGCCTAGCCTCTAAGGCCTCAGACATGGAGGATCTCTCTGTGTTTATCTTATCATAAATACGCTGTATCTCATCAGACAGCTCTGTCTTTAGTGTATTGGACACAGAGCCAAGCTTATCATCCAATTTCTGTTCCATTTGCTGCACAATTGTGGTCTGACCTAATCGTAAAGCTGTTATTTCCTGTAAGCAGGTGGTGAGGTTATCCTTATCTCTATTCCTGAGTCCTCTGGCTAGTAATACTATTTGTACCAGCAAGCTAACTGCCATGACAGCATATAGGCCAATAATTGGCAAATTAGCATCCTCCTCAAACAGTGAATTCACGTAATAAGCAAAAACATTACCAATTTTAGCAAATGATAAATATTCCGCCATAATTTTACCTGATTTCTACTCCAGATGCAGTAAATATATTTGATCAGCAGGTAGCACAGGCGTTCAGTTATTCCGAGGTGTTTGGCAGCAGTCAGTCAGTGGTGGAGAGAGGTCACAAAAGCGGTTGCGCTTATCTTAGAGAGTATACGGCCTTGCGGCTACAACCACTGAAACAGATTCGGGCTTTCCCGCAGGCCAGGGGAAGCCACAGCTGAAAGCGGAGGCCTACCTGGACTCTAGGCAGCTAGAAACTGTCTCTGAGCTGGGTGGATGGTTCTGAGCAGCTCAGCAGCAGTGGGTCGGCTGCTAGCCGGGAAAGCCTGTGGAGAGAGGGTGCTTTCCGGGCCTAGGCGGCGGGCCCGATGGAACCACAGCCTGTCCCAAATGGGGTGTGGGTTTCCAATATCCCGCTCCTGACACCAGATATAGTAAGAAATTACCAATACGGAGTCAGGTAGAAATATAAGGGTATTTAATAGGGAAAAGCCTTACTTACAGAGCGAACCAGCCAGCCGGTGGTAGTCTGTACAGCAAGAAGCAAAGAGAAACTGAAACCGAAAACGCAGTCCCCCTACTCACTCTGACCACGCCCTCACAAGCCCTCAGGTACTCTTGTAGCCAGCCCCTAAGAAGGCGTGGCTACAGCTTCCCCTACAAGAGTTCTCTGAGAAACAGCTGTAAAGTTTACTGTATGGCATGTTCCTTTTGTTTGATGGTTATAGCTACCTTTTCTTCTTAACCATCTACCCATGCAGTGTCCTTTGCCTTCTGGAGGTGAGTTTTCCTATGAAGATAAAAGGAAAACACTTCCCTCTCCTTTGGGAGGTTTCTATTTATTTTATAAGATATACCTTAGTAGAATACCTGTCATTTGTCCACATCGAGAGGTTTTTCCTTTTCCACACGAATCTTGATCAACTTTGATGGTATCCAAAGTTTTTCTTCTCCTGTGGAAACCAATGCAAAACCCCTACCCCAACGTAACACATGTCCTGGTTTCCATACAGAGGTTAGTACATCTTTGAAGTATACCGGCTGATTCAGTTCAGCAGTTTTTTCTGTAGTCCAGTGTCTTTCTGCAGCTGTTTGTCCTTTTTCATTGGCATTAAGAAAGTTTAGTGTTAATAAAGCATTATGCAACCTATGTTTGGGGGGTTTAGTCTTCCAAGCTTGTTTGTTGAGCATCTCCTTAGTGTTCTATTAGATCTCTCAACTACTGCTTGTCCTGTAGGATTGTGTGGTATACCAGTAACATGCTTTACATTATAATATTTGAAAAATTGTTCCAATTTTGTAGAGACATATGCTGGAGCATTGTCAGTTTTTATTTGTGCAGGTATACCCATAACTGCCATTACCTCTAGCAGGTGTGTAGTAACAGAATCAGCTTTTTCAGAGTTAAGAGCAGAAGCCCATTGGAACCCTGAGAATGTGTCTATTTTATGATGTACATATTTCAAATTTCCAAACTCTGCAAAGTGAAAGACATCCATCTGCCAAACCTCATTTCTCCGAATGCCCTTAGGATTACAACCTGCTGGCAATGGAGTGAGGCCTTCTATAGGGGATCATGTGTCTGTCATATAATTTGGGATAGGGCCTAGGCCCACCACCTTGTTTCTTGGCTCATGGAGTATACCTAAATATGGAATGGGCTCCCAAATTCCACACCTATGCTAGGGATAAGTAATGAACTTCTATGGGAAGCCCCATAGATTTCTGATGTCTCCTCACTGACACCACATTCATGGGGTCTGGACCAGTCCTGTGCTGGTTTCATAGCTATCAGTCTGATGAACAAGTAATCCCTGTTGTTCAGGTCAGCTTTATCTGTGGGTTTCACCAGACTGGTCTGGACCACTTTGCTCATTAGTCCTCCTTCTCTACACCTGGATTCCAGTTCAGATCAGTTATTGGTTGTGGGTGTCTGCTGCTACTTCCACTAGCTTCTGGACTAAGGCTACAGGATGGCATATAAGACAGTCATCAATCTCATTATCAGTGGAGGGAATTTAAGGTAGCCTCTCCTCTGTTGCTTAGATTGTTAGTTGGTGTCATCTTTGTAGATCTCCAGACATTTCCCTAGTGCCTGATTTCTCTTAAAAACTAAATGTCTCCCTCTATTATGGTATCTCCTTTCTTGTTTTCTTCTTTTCTTCCCCCAACTCAACATTTCTGCTCCCTCAGAAAGGAAGACTTATATTCACACAGAAACCAGTGAAAAATGATTCATAAGGGTTCTTCCACAACATCCTAGGTAACCTTCAAATGAAGAATAGAAAAAAGAAAATGTACATTTTATACAATTACTAAGCTGTTAAAAACAATGACATCATGAAATTTGCAGGAAAATGTATGATAAAAAAATCATACCTAGACCCAACTAACAGTGGGAACAAAGGCTATCTCCAACTCTCACATTGCTTTTGGGACCCTACTCCTCAAACTGGGTCACATTATGGAGCCTTAATATGTGAGGTTGTTGATACTCATGGGAGACCCCTCCTTTTCAAAACACAAACAGTGTAGAAATGTACAGGATGTTGGGAACAGAGGAAGGTGGGGAGGGACTGGAAGGTGAGCAGGAAGCAGAAACTTCAGCTGTGATGTAACTGAGTAATTGTTGAAGAAAATAAAAGAAAGCAAGGCCAGCTTGAAAGTTGACAATGCCACCAGCACAACTGACCATGGAATTGTGACATCTTCTCTGACTACACCAAAGCAATTCCTCTGACAGCTTAGGGAGGGAAATCTGAGCTGCAAGACATCCAGAGAGGCAAATGATAGTCACAGAGTGTCAGCGTCATAACACATTGGCTTTTCTCTCTGCCTAATGGTCAATTGTACACATCACACAACCCTTTTGGTCCATGATGTATTCTCACTAGCATAATAAATGTTAAAAACACTTCAAAAATAAATAAATAATAAATTAAATAACAGTCATGGTATGCACTGACTCATAAGTGGATATTAGCTGTAAAATAATAATAACTATGCTAAAATTCACAGGACCAGCAAGACTAGGTAATAATGAGTGTTCCATGGGGGGATGCCTAGATCTCCCTGGGAAAGGCAAACACAAGAGCTTTCATGAGGAGACATCAGGTGGGTGGATTTGAGAACATTAACTAATATATGAGGGTTGTGAAAGGAGAAAAGTATTGAAGGAGACTACTGGAAAGGATACAGGATTTCATGTTCCAGTAACCTAGCATGAGGGAATATCCCAGGAATCTAAAAGGATGACCACAGCTAAGATATCTAGCAATAGCCCATACATGGTTTGAACTGACAGTCACCTGTCACCATCCAAGACTTCAAGTGCAGGCAGTGGGACACCAAGCCAGCCACACAACCTTCAACCTATAGTCTGTCCAATCTAGATGTGTTGAAATAAGCGGGGCTAGAGATTGTGGAGTGACCAACCAATGACTGCTCTAGGCTAAAAGTCATGCCAGAAGAGTAAGTTAAACACAGAAACTGCCTGGAAAACTAACACCCACAGGCTTGATGACACAGAAAACTCTTGTAGAATCAAACACAACTGGAGAAAAACATGTCAATATAATGATTCTGCTATACTCATAGATTGGTGCTAGACCAGTTGTCATCAGAGAGGCTTCATGTAGCAACTGATCTAAACAGATAAAAACCCAAAGATAAACATTAAACTGAACTTGGATAATCCTATAAAAGAGGGGGAGATAGAATTGTAAAACATAGAGGAGTCAAAGACTCAACAAGAAAACCCACAAAGTCAACTAAACAGAGCTCACAGGGGATCACAGAGACTGGACTGACAACCAAAGAGCCTGCATTGTACTGGCCTAGGCAGACTGAAATATGTCACAGTTGGATAGTGTGGTCCTCTTGCAATCCACCTAACAGTGGGGTAGGGGTTGTCTTTGACACTCTTCCTGGAATTGGGACCACAGTCCTCATACTGGCTGACATTGCCTGACCTTAATATATGTGGAGGTGCTTAGTCCTACTGAAACTTGATATGTCCTGGTATGTTGATATCCATTGGAGACCTACACTTTCCTGAACAGATATGGAGGTAGAATGGATTGGGAGGGGGAAAGGGGAGAGGGACTGGGAGAAGAAGAATGAGGGGAAGCAGGCTGGGATGTAAAAGTGTTAATTAATACATAAAGTTCTTCTATAAATAACTTAAACTGAGTAAGTGCTAAATATTCCTCACTGGGTAAACAAGTGAACAGGAATTCTTCAGTATCATGGGCTTCTGCCCTTATGCAAACAGGAGATAATTACTCATGCACACAGCTTTGAAAAAGCTCTAGGCATTACTATGGAGCAAAATAAGCCAATGCTAAACTATTTGTATCATGTAAAGCCTATTCTTCAGTGCTTGTTATGAGTACAGGACAGAGGAAGGGATGGTATGGCCTTAAATGGTGCCAACAGTGAGTTTTGTAGTAGCAATTCAGATAAATACTTGACTATGTTTCTGAAAGTACAGACTGTGTGACCATTATGACTAGAGACAGCACACATGTACAAACAGTATTAACATAAGCAAGTGCAAATGAGCTAATTAATAACATGAAAATTCTATTTCTTCATTTATTTCATTATAGAAGATATTGACCCAGAGAAAGCTGTGTTCAAGGTCCATAGGACCTACCTGTAAGTTTTTGACAGTTTCCTATGAGAGTACAATTATTTTAAAATAAAAAGAAAAAATGTAAAGTCTTGATCACTTGCTGTCCTCACAAAATGAGACACTGAGTTGCAGTGTTTCTAGTTAAAAAGAAAAAGAATTATGCCTCCCTCTACTGGTGGAAATGCAAGCAGAAAATTCTACCATATTTTGCAGCAACAAGGAATGGACTGAGTGTAAAGCACTTTGCGGTTACAAGGGGAGGCACACTGAAAATGTATATTCATAACACCAAAATTCAGGTAACCCGAAGAAATAAAATCATCAAGACATTATGGAGATGACATAATATAGCACATATATTTTATATTTCAATCACTTATTTCTCATATTCTTTTTTTCCTCTCTCATACAAAACATCCCCCAAACAGCTTTCCCTCCATCCTCTCCTAGCCACACCACATACATTCCAGGGATGTCAACAAAGCATGGTATAACAAGATGCAATATGACTAAACACAGACCCTCTTATCAAGGCTGGATGAGTCAACCTAGTAGAGGAGAAAAGCACTCTAGAGCAGTAAAAAGATGTGGATTCTCACTGTTAAGAATCCCACTGATGTCACCAAGATTCTTTAGTTTTAACTCCAAACTTTTCAGTGTTTACCTGAGTGCCCATTGTATATACATCTTATCCAAGGTCCTAGAGATTAAACTGAATATTTGGAATTTAAAACTGTCTTAAATAATGATCTTTTTTGAATGACAATTAGCTCTCAAGTCATGCCAAATATATTAAGGTAACATAATCAACTTCAGGTGCTCATGTATATTCTCATGACTAAATTGAGAATGTGTGATTTATCATTGGTGTATATAGGAAGGATACTGAATTTTAGTTAATTTTGTATCTAGCCATTTTGTTTAAAGTCTTTGTCAGTTGTAGGAGTTTTGAGGAACACAAGTATATTATCATATCATTGGCAAACATTGATACCTTGACTTCTTATAATCCAGTTTGTATCCTCTGTATCTACTTAAGCTGATTTATTGATCTGAAGAAAACGTCAAGTACTACATTGAATAGATATGAAAACAACCTAGATGTCATTCAACTAAATGACAAAAAAAGAAAATCGGTATATTTACACAATGGAGAATTACTCAGGTGTTAAAAATATAAAATTTTCTGTCACATGGATGTAGTTAGAAAAGATCATCCTGAGTGAGGAAACTCAGACCCAAAAAGACAAATATTGTATGTACTCACCTATAAGTGACTATTAGCCATATAGTAATGGATAACTGTGGAAGAATCCATAGACCAGAGAAGCTAATTAATATGGAGGGAGGAAAACCTGTGGTTGGTATGTGTGATAAAATTTAATTTAAAAAGAAATCCAGAAAAAATAAAGAATCAGATGAAGGAAATGAGCAAAACAAATCAAATTGATAAAGTGGAAACAGAAGCATTGATGAAAACATAAACAGTAGTAATTCTGGAAATGGAAAACCCAGGTAAGCAAACATGACAAAATACAAGAGATGGGAGAGAGAATCGCAGGGTTGGAGGATACAATAGAACAAATTGATACATCACACAACCCCCAACATCCAACATCAAAATATGCTCCCTTCTGTCTGAGCCAAGGAGCCAACCAGGATAAGAGTTGACCTGCCCAGAAGGCCCACCCTGAGTCCAGACACACTGCACCGTTTTCCACCAACCACCTCTGCCATCCTGCTGCTAGCAGGGGCTGAGCCCTCTGCCAACCAACTAAGTGAGTGAGAGACACCACCTGCACTGACAGGAAGAAAGGATGGGAAGAAGACAGAGTAAGAACACACTGAACAACAGAAAAACCAATATGACACCACCGGAATTTAGGGACTCCACACTAGCAAAATCTGAAAATCCCAACACAGAGGATGAAACAGAGATGGACCTCCAAAATTATCTTAGGAAGATGATAGTGTCCTTTAAAAAGGAAACAAGAAAATCCCTTAAAGAAATAGAAAAAATAACAAGCAAAGATTATATGTGATGGAGGAAAAGAAAAACCAAACAATTCAAGAAGAAAACAAATGTCTTTTTTATTTATTAGTTCTAGTTAGGGAACAAGTTTGTTTCACATGTAAGTCCCTTCTCCCTCTCCCTCCTCTCACCCTGATTCCTCCTCCCCCACACGCAGCCTACCCCCAACCCCATCCAGCCACCACTCCCCAGGCAGATTAGGGTCCTCAACAGGGGCTCTGCAAAGTCCACCAAATCTTCCTGTGCTGGTCCTGGGCCCTTGCCCATGTGCCCAGGGCCAGAGTGTAACCCTTCACATGGGATGGACCCTCAAAAACCCTTCTTGAACCAGGGAAACATACTAATCCACTACCAGAGGCTCCCTGGAGTGCAGAGGCCTCCTTATTGACATCCATGTTCAGAGGTCTGGATCAGTGTTGTACTGGCCTCCCCGACAGCATCGGCGGTCGATGTGCTCCCCCTTGTTCAGGCCAACTGTTCCTGTGGGTTTCTCCAACCTGGAGACCCCTTCGCTTTTCATTACTTCCTCTCTTCAACTAAATTCCAGACTTAAGCTCAGTGTATATCTGTGGATGTCTGTCTCTGCTTCCATCAGCCACTGGGTGAGGGCTCTAAGATGGTATAATCTCATTTTAGGGGAAGGGCTTTTAGGTTATCCTCTCCAACATTGCCTGGATTGTCAGACTGTGTCATCCTTGTAGGTCTCTGGTGATCTCCCTGGTTCCTGATCTCTTCTCGGTCCTATAGTGGCTCCATCTGATATGGTATCTCTCATCCTGCTGTCTCTCCTCTTTCTTCCCCCAAATCAATATTTCTGCCCCTCCATTTCCACTCCTCTACTCCTCTTCTCTTGCTCTTATTGTACCAGCTCCTTCCCCCTACCCTCATGCTCCCAATTAGATCAGGAGTTCATGCCAATTCCATTACTGGGGATCATTTATCCCTTAGAGATTTCATGATTCCTAGCTTCTTTGGTGAAGAGGATTATAGGCTGGTAATCCTTTGCTGTATGTCTAAAATTCATATATGAGTGAGTACATACCATGTTTTTCTTTTTGTGACTGGGTTACCTCACTCATGATGGTTTCTTCTAGTTCCATCCATTTGCCTGTGAATTTCAAGATTCCCTTGCTTTTTTTCTGCTGGGTAGTACTCCATTGTATAAATGTACCACATTTTCTCAATCCATTCTTCAGTTGAGGGGCATGTAGGTTGCTTCCAGGTTCTGGATGTTACAAAGAATGCTGCTATGAACATGATTGAACATACGTCCTTGTTGTATGAATATGCACTATTTGGTTCTATACCCAAGAGAGGAATGGCTGGATCTTGAGGAAGATTGATTCCCATTTTTCTGAACAACTTCCATAATGATTTCCAGAGTGATCTTACAAGTTTGCACTCCCACCAGCAATGTACGAGTGTTCCTTTTTCTCCACATCCTCTCCAGCATAGATTGTCATTGGTATTTTTGATTTTAGCCATTCTGTCAGGTGTGAGATGGTATCTCAGAGTTGTTTTGAGTTGTATTTCTCTGATGGCCAATGATTTTGAGGACTTTCTTAAGTGTCTTTCAGCCATTTCAGATTCCTCTGTTGAGAAGTCTCTATTTAGTTCTGCACTTTTTAATTTTTTAATTTTAATGTTTGGTGTTTTGGTGGCTAGCTGCTTGAGCTCCTTAGGTATTTTGGAAATCAGTCCTCTGTCAGATGTGGGATCATGAAGATCTTTTCTCATTCTGTGGGTGGTCATTTTGTCCTACTGACTGTTTCCTTTGCCTTGCAGAAGATTCTCAGTTTCAGGAGGTCTCATTTATTAATTGCAGACATCAATGTCTGTGATACTGGTGTAATGTTCAGGAAGCAGTTTCCTGTGCCAATTTGTTCAAGGGTAATTCCCAATTTCTCTTCTAGAAGATTAGTGTGGCTGGATTTATGCTGAGATCTTTGATCCATTTGCACTTAAGTTTTGTGCATGGTGACAGGAATGGATCTAGGTGCAATTTTCTGCATGTCTGAATCCAATTGTACCAGCACCATTTGTTGAAGATGCTATCTTTTTTCCATTATATAGACTTAGCACCTTTGTCAAAATAAGGTATTTATAGGTAGGTGTGTCAATTCGATTCCATTGTTCTATCTGTCTATTTTTGTGCCAATACCAAACTGTTTTCAGATCTATGGCTCTATAGTAGAGCTTGAAGTCGGGGATAGTGATGCCTCCAGAAGATCCTTTATTGTAAAGAGTTGTTTTGGCCATCTTGGGTTTTTTATTTTTCCAAAGAAAGTTGAGTATTGTTCTTTCAATATCTGTGAAAAACTGTGTTGGGATTTTCATGGCGATTGCATTGAATCTGTAGATTGCTTTTGGCAGGATTGCCATTTTTACTATGTTAATTCTACCTATCCAAGAGCATGGGAGATCTCTCCATTTTCTGGTATTTTCTTTAATTTCTTTCTTTAAAGTCTCAAAGTTCTTATTGTACAGGTCTTTCACTTTTTTGGTTAGGGTTACCCCAAGATATTTTTTGTTGCTTATGGATATTGTGAAAGGCGATGTTTCCCTGATTTCTTTCTTATTGGATTTATCATCTGTATATAGTAGGGCTACTGATTGTTTTTATTTAATTTTGTATACTGCTACCTTGCTGAAGGTGTTTATCAGCCATACGAGTTCCCTGGTAGATTTTTTTTGGCTCAATAAAGTAGACTATCACGTCGTCTGCTAATAGTGAAAGTTTGACTTCATCCTTTCCAATTTGTATCCCTTTGATCTCCTTTTTGTCTCTTATTGCTCTAGCCAGAACTTCAAATACAATATTGAAGAGATTTGGAGAGACAAGACAGCCTTGTCTTGTTCCTGATTTTAGAGGAAACGCTTTGAGTTTCTCTCCATTTAGTATGATATTGGCTATTGATTTTGTGTATATTGTGTTTACCATGTTTAGATATGCTCCTGTTATTCCTGTTTTCTCCAAGATCTTTATCATGAAGGGATGTTGGATTTGTCAAAGGCTTTTTCAGTGTCTAGTGAGATGATCATGTGGTTTTTCTTTTTCAGTTTGTTTACATGGTCGATTACATTGATGGATTTTTGTATGTTGAACCATCCTTGCATGGTTGATGATTTTTCTGATATGTTCTTGGATTCGGTTCGCCAATATTTTATTGAGTATTTTAGCATCTATGCTCATGAGGGATATCGGTGTGTAGTTCACTTTGTTAGTCATATCTTTGTGTGGCTTGGGTGTCAAAGTGATTGTAGCCTTGTAGAAAGAGTTTGGCAATAACACATCTGCTTCTATTGTGCGGAATATTTTGAGGAGTGCTGGAATTGGCTCTTGTTTGAATTTCTGGTAGAATTCTGCAGTGAAGCCATCTGGCACTGGGAGTTTTTTGGTTGGGAGGCTTTTGATGACTGCTTCTATTTCATTAGTGGTTATAGGTCAATTTAAACTGTTTATCTGATCTTGATTTAATTTTGGTAAGTGATATTTATTGAGAAAGCTGTCCATTTCCTTTAGATTTTCCAACTTTGTGGAGTACAGGTTTTCAAAGTATGACCTGAAGATTCTCTGGATTTCCTCAGTGTCCGTTGTTATATCCCCCTTTTCATTTCTGATTTTGTTAATTAGCATGCTCTCTCTCTGCCTTTTGGTTAGTTTGGCTAGAGGTTTGTCTATCTTATTGATCTTCTCAAAGAACTCACACTTTGTTTCATTGATTCTTTCTACTGTTTTCCTAGTTTCTACTTTGTTGATTTCTCAGGTTGATTATTTTCTGGCATCTACTCCTCCTTGTTGTGTTTGCTTCTTTTTGCTCTAATGCTTTCAGTTGATCTGCCAATTCTCTAATGTGATTTTCCTCCAGTTTCTTCATGTAGGCACTTACTGCTATGAACTTCCATCTTAGCACTGCTTTCAGAGTGTCCCTTAAGTTTGGGAATGTTGTGTCTACATTATCATTAAATTCTAGGAAGTTTTTAATTTCTTTTTTATTTCTTCCTCAACCCAGGAAGGATGCAATTGGAAGTTATTCATTTTCCACGCAAATGTAGGTTTTCTGCAATTCGTATTGCTGTTGAATTCTAGCATTAATGCATGGTGGTCTGATGAAATACAGGAGGTTATTTCAATTCTTTTGTAACTGTGGAGGTTTGCTTTGCTGCCAAATATGTGGTCAATTTTTGAGAAGGTTCCATGTGGCGCTGAGAAGAAGGTATATCCTTTGTGTTTGGATGGAAATGTTCTATAGATATCTGTTAAACCCAGTTGGGTCATAACGTCTGTCAGATCCTATGTTTCTTTGTTAAGTTTCTGTCTGGTGGACTTGTCTAGTGGTGTAAGGGGGGTGTTGAAGTCTTCTACTATAAGTGTGTGTGGTTTTATGTGTGGTTTGAGCTTTAGTAATGTTTGTTTTACAAATGTGGGTGCTTTCATATTTGGGGCATAGATGT
>NC_048601.1:61384815-61421308 GCF_003668045.3 Cricetulus griseus
GGACAATGCCCTCACAGGCATGGTTAGGCACACCCCTCAGTGGGCAGCTTCCCCTACAACTCTCCTTTTAGTCTAAAAGAGGATTAAAACTTAACAGTGTAAAGTATCCAAAATTAAAAATCATAAAGGTGAAATATAAGAAGATACAACAATCTGCTTATGTCACATTCTAACTATCTATTTTAACTAAACCCTAAAGTCATCTGAAAGAGGTGTCCAAGCCTGAACACCTCCTTCCAATCCCAACCATAAACAATAGGAAGCTATCCCTAACTAGGTATATACACTATCCTAAATGACAAAGGGGAAAGGGGAAATAGCATCCTCCAAGTTACTTCCTGCTGAAATGGGATGATGATAGCCTTGGGGGTCTTGTAGGAAGAAAATGTTAGTATAGTGAAAGTCTTAAATGGATTGTATCCAGTCCATGTTAGATGGGATTTGCTTGATTTAAGATCTTGCTATAAATCCTCAACTTGATTGAAGTCAGTACCCAAAGCTCTGATGGGAGTGTCAGTTGAAATGGAGCAAGTTGGATCCAGTGCAGTCGAGGAGGTGTGACCCATTTCCTTTTCAGGGTATCCAGGAATTGCTGTCAGACAGGTCTTCATTGGCTGTGTGGGACTCAAACATAAACAGTTAGCAGAGAAATGTTTGCTTGTGATGTTAACATACTGAGTAAGGCAACCATGAGAGCATAACAATTATGAGAGGGTATACACCTTGAAAGAAAGATTCAAGTAATGACAAAGAAAGTCCCAAAATTCTTTTATTCTGTATTACATCAATTGGCTTCTTGATACAATACAGAAACTCTAAAGTTTAGTTAAATAACGTGCTTGGATTTTAGAGGAGGAAAGCCAAATCCACCTCTAAATCCAGCATTGATTTAATTGAATAGGAACTAGACAAAGAGAAATAGAGTTCTCTGAGAGACAGCTGTAAAGTTTACTGTATGGCATGTTCCTTTTGTTTGATGGTTATAGCTACCTTTTCTTCCTAACCATCTACCCATGCAGTGTCCTTTGCCTTCTGGAGGTGAGTTTTCCTATGAAGATAAAAGGAAAACACTTCCCTCTCCTTTGGGAGGTTTCTATTTATTTTATAAGATATACCTTAGTAGAATACCTGTCATTTGTCCACATCGAGAGGTTTTTCCTTTTCAACACGAATCATGATTAACTTTGATGGTATCCAAAGTTTTTCTTCTCCTGTGGAAACCAATGCAAAACCCCTACCCCAATGTAACACATATCCTGGTTTCCATACAGAGGTTACTACGTCTTTGAAGTATACCGGCTGATTCAGTTCAGCAGTTTTTTTCTGTAGTCCAGTGTCTTTCTGCAGCTGTTTGTCCTTTTTCATTGGCATTAAGAAAGTTTAGTGTTAATAAAGCACTATGCAACCTATGTTTGGGGGGTTTAGTCTTCCAAGCTTTTTTGTTGAGCATCTATCTCCTTTAGTGTTCTATTAGATCTCTCAACCACTGCTTGTCCTGTAGGATTGTGTAGTATACCAGTAACATGCTTTACATTATAAAAGTTGAAAATTTGTTCCAATTTTGTAGAGACATATGCTGGAGCATTGTCAGTTTTTATTTGTGCAGGTATACCCATAACTGCCATTACCTCTAGCAGGTGTGTAGTAACAGAATCAGCTTTTTCAGAGTTAAGAGCAGTAGCCCATTGGAACCCTGAGAATGTGCCTATTTTATGATGTACATATTTCAAATTTCCAAACTCTGCAAAGTGAAAGACATCCATCTGCCATACCTTATTTCTCCAAATGCCCTTAGGATTACAACCTACTGGCAATGGAGTGAGGCCTTCCATAGGGGATCATCAGTGTCTGTCATATAATTTGGGATAGGGCCTAGGCCCACCACCTTGTTTCTTGGCTCAGGGAGTATACCTAAATATGGAATGGGCTCCCAAATTCCACACCTATGCTAGGGATAAGAAATGAACTTCTACGGGAAGCCCCATAGATTTCTGATGTCTCCTCACTGAAACCACATTCATGGGGTCTGGACCAGTCCTGTGCTGGTTTCCTAGCTATCAGTCTGTTGAACAAGTGCTCCCTGTTGTTCAGATCAGCTTTATCTGTGGGTTTCACGAGACTGGTCTGGACCACTTTGCTCATTAGTCCTCCTTCTCTACACCTGGATTCCAGTTCAGATCAGTTATTAGTTGTGGGTGTCTGCTTCTACTTCCACCAGCTGCTGGACGAAGGCTACAGGATGGCATATAGGACAGTCATCAATCTCATCATCAGTGGAGGGAATTTAAGGTAGCCTCTCCTCTGTTGCTTAGATTGTTAGTTGGTGTCATCTTTGTAGATCTCCAGACATTTCCCTAGTGCCTGATTTCTCTTAAAATCTAAATGTCTCCCTCTATTATGGTATCTCCTTTCTTGTTTTCTTCCCCCAACTCAACATTTCTGCTCCCTCAGAAAGGAAGGCTTATATTCACACAGAAACCAGTGAAAAAAGGTTCATAAAGGTTCTTCCACAACATCCTAGATAACCCTCAAATGAAGAATAGAAAAAAGAAAATGTACATTTTATACAATTACTAAGCTGTTAAAAACAATTACATCATGAAATTTGCAGGAAAATGTATGATAAAAAAATCATACCTAGTGAGGTAACCTAGACCCAACTAACAGTGGGAACAAAGGCTATCTCCAACTCTCCCGTTGCTTTTGGGACTCTACTCCTCAAACTGGGTCACATTATGGAGCCTTAATATGTGAGGTTGTTGATACTCATGGGAGACCTCTCCTTTTCAAAACACAAACAGTGTAGAAATGGACAGGGTGTTGGGAACAGAGGAAGGTGGGGAGGGACTGGAACGTGAGCAGGAAGCAGAAACTTCAGCTGTGATGTAACTGAGTAACTGTTGAAGAAAATAAAAGAAAGCAAGGCCAGCTTGAAAGTTGACAATGCCACCAGCACAACTGAACCATGGAATTGTGACATCTTCTCTGACTACACCAAAGCAATTCCTCTGACAGCTTAGGGAGGGAAATCTGAGCTGCAAGACATCCAGAGAGGCAAATGATAGTCACAGAGTGTCAGCGTCATAACACATTGGCTTTTCTCTCTGCCTAATGGTCAATTGTACACATCACACAACCCTTTTTGTCCATGATGCATTCTCACTAGCATAATAAATGTTAAAAACATTTCAAAAATAAATAAATAATAAATTAAATAACAGTCATGTTATGCACTGACTCATAAGTGGATATTAGCTGTAAAATAATAATAACTATGCTAAAATTCACGGGACCAGCAAGACTAGGTAATAATGAGTGTTCCATGGGGGGATGCCTAGATCTCCCTGGGAAAGGCAAACACAAGAGATTTCATGAGGAGACATCAGGTGGGTGGATTTGAGAACATTAACTAATATATGAGGGTTGTGAAAGGAGAAAAGTATTGAAGGAGACTACTGGAAAGGTGACAGGATTTCATGTTCCAGTAACCTAGCACGAGGGAATATCCCAGGAATCTAAAAGGATGACCACAGCTAAGATATCTAGCAATAGCCCATACATGGTCTGAACTGAGCCTGTCACCATCCAAGACTTCAAGTGCAGGCAGTGGGACACCAAGCCAGCCACACAACCTTCAACCTATAGTCTGTCCAATCTAGAGGTTTTGAAATAAAGCGTGACTAGAGATTGTGGAGTGACCAACCAATGACTACTCTAGGCTAAAAGTCATGCCAGAAGAGTAAGTTAAACACAGAAACTGCCTGGAAAACTAACACCCACAGGCTTGATGACACAGAAAACTCTTGTAGAACAAGAGGAGAAACATCAAACACAACTGGAGAAAAACATGTCAATATAATGATTCTGCTATACTCATAGATTGGTGCTAGACCAGTTGTCATCAGAGAGACTTCATGTAGCAACTGATCTAAACAGATACAAACCCAAAGATAAACATTAAACTGAACTTGGATAATCCTATAGAAGAGGGGGAGATAGAATTGTAAAACATAGAGGAGTCAAAGACTCAACAAGAAAAGCCACAAAGTCAACTAAACAGAGCTCACAGGGGATCACAGATACTGGACTGACAACCAAAGAGCCTGCATTGGACTGGCCTAGGCAGACTGAAATATGTCACAGTTGGATAGTGTGGTCCTCTTGCAATCCACCTAATAGTGGGGTAGGGGTTGTCTTTGACTCTCTTCCTGGAATTAGGACCACAGTCCTCATACTGGCTGACATTGCCTGACCTTAATATATGTGGAGGTACTTAGTCCTACTGAAACTTGATATGTCCTGGTATGTTGATATCCATTGGAGACCTACACTTTCCTGAACAGATATGGAGGTAGAATGGATTGGGAGGGGGGAAGGGGAGAGGGACTGGGAGAAGAAGAATGAGGGGAAGCAGGCTGGGATGTAAAAGTCTTAATTAATACATAAAGTTCTTCTATAAATAACTTAAACTGAGTAAGTGCTAAATATTCCTCACTGGGTAAACAAGTGAACAGGAATTCTTCAGTATCATGGGCTTCTGCCCTTATGCAAACAGGAGATAATTATTCATGCACACAGCTTTGAAAAAGCTCTAGGCAATACTATGGAGCAAAATAAGCCAATGCTAAACTATTTGTATCATGTAAAGCCTATTCTTCAGTGCTTGCTATGAGTACAGGACAGAGGAAGGGATGGTATGGCCTTAAATGGTGCCAACAGTGAGTTTTGTAGTAGCAATTCAGATAAATACTTGACTATGTTTCTGAAAGTACAGACTGTGTGACCATTATGACTAGAGACACCACACATGCACAAACAGTATTAACATAAGCAAATGCAAATGAGCTAATTAAAAACATGAAAATTCTATTTCTTCATTTATTTCATTATAGATGATATTAACCCAGAGAAAGCCGTGTTCAAGGTGCATAGGACCTACCTATAAGTTTTTGACAGTTTCCTATGAGAGTACAATTACTTTAAAATAAAAAGAAAAAATGTAAAGTCTTGATCACTTGCTGTCCTCACAAAATGAGACACTGAGTTGCAGTCTTTCTAGTTAAAAAGAAAAAGAATTATGCCTCCCTCTACTGGTGGAAGTGCAGACAGAAAATTCTACCACATTTTTCAGCAACAAGGAATGGACTGAGTGTAAAGCACTTTGCGGTTACAAGGGGAGGCACACTGAAAATGTATATGCATAACCCCAAAATTCAGGTAACCCAAAGAAATAAAATCATCAAGACATTATGGAGATGACATAATATAGCACATATATTTTACATTTCAATCACTTATTTCTCATATTCTTTTTTTCCTCTCTCATAAAAAACATCCCCCAAACAGCTTTCCCTCCATCCACTCCTAGCCACACCACATACATTCCAGGGATGTCAACAAAGCATGGTATAATAAGATGCAATATGACTAAACACAAACCCTAATATCAAGGCTGGATGAGTCAACTTAGTAGAGGAGAAAAGCTCTCTAGAGCAGTAAAAAGATGTGGAGACACCTCCATTCTCACTATTAAGAATCCCACTGTCGTTGCCAAGATTCTTTAGTTTTAACCCCAAACTTTTCAGTGTTTACCTGAGTGCCCATTGTATATACATCTTATCCAAAGTTCTAGAGATTAAACTGAATATTTGGAATTTTAAACTGTCTTAAATAATGCTCTTTCTTGAATGACAATTAGCTCTCAAGTCATGCCAAATATGTTAAGGTAACATGATCAACTTCAGGTGCTCATGTATATTCTCATGACTAAATTGAGAATGTGTGATTTATCATTGGTATATAGGAAGGATACTGAATTTTTAGTTAATTTTGTATCTAGCCATTTTGTTTAAAGTCTTTGTCAGTTGTAGAAGTTTGAGGAACACTTAAGTATATTATCATATCATTGGCAAACATTGATACCTTGACTTCTTATAATCCAGTTTGTATCCTCTGAATCTACTTAAGCTGACTTATTGATCTGGAGAAAACATAAGGTACTACATTGAATAGATATGAAAACAACCTAGATGTCATTCAACTAAAGGACAAATAAAGAAAATCGGTATATTTACACAATGGAGAATTACTCAGGTGTTAAAAATATAAAATTTTCTGTCACATGGATGTAATTAGAAAAGATCATCCTGAGTGAGGAAACTCAGACCCAAAAAGACAAATATTGTATGTACTCACCTATAAGTGACTATTAGCAATATAGTAATGGATAACTGTGGAAGAATCCATAGACCAGAGAAGCTAAGTAATATGGAGGGAGGAAAACCTGTGGTTGGTATGTATGATAAAATTTAATTAAAAAAGAAATCCAGAAAAGAGAAAGAATCAGATGAAGGAAATGAACAAAACAAATCAAATTGATAAACTGGAAACAGAAGCATTGATGAAAACATAAACAGTAGTAATTCTGGAAATGGAAAACCCATGTAAGCAAACATGACAAAATACAAGAGATGGGAGAGAGAATCGCAGGGTTGGAGGATACAATAGAACAAATTGATACATCACACAACCCCCAACATCCAACATCAAAATATGCTCTCTTCTGTCTGAGCCAACGAGCCAACCAGGATAAGAGTTGACCTGCCCAGAAGGCCCACCCTGAGTCCAGACACACTGCACCGTTTTCCACCAACCACCTCTGCCATCCTGCTGCTGCCAGGGGCTGAGCCCTCTGCCAACCAACTAAGAGAGGGAGAGACACCACCTGCACTGACAGGAAGAAGACACCACCTGCACTGATGGGAAGAAGACAGAGTAAGAACACACTGAACAACAGAAAAACCAATATGACACCACCAGAATTTAGGGACTCCACACCAGCAAAATCTGAAAATCCCAACATAGAGGATGAAACAGAGATGGACCTCCAAAATTATCTTAGGAAGATGATAGTGTCCTTTAAAAAGGAAACAAGAAAATCCTTTAAAGAAATAGAAGAAAAAACAAGCAAAAATTATATGTGATGGAGAAAAAGAAAAACCAAACAATTCAAGAAGCAAACAAATCTCTTTTTTATTTATTAGTTCTAGTTAGGGAACAAGCTTGTTTCACATGTAAGTCCCTTCTCCCTCTCCCTCCCCTCACCCCAATTCCTCCTCCCCCACACCCAGCCTATCCCCCAACCCCATCCACCCACCACTCCCCAGGCAGAGTAGGGCCCTCAACGGGGGCTCTGCAAAGTCCACCAAATCTTCCTGTGCTGGGCCTGGGCCCTTCCCCATGTGCCCAGGGCCAGAGTGTAACCCTTCACATGGGATGGCCTCTCAAAAACCCTTCTTGAACCAGGGAAACATACTAATCCACTACCAGAGGCTCCCTGGAGTGCAGAGGCCTCCTTATTGACATCCATGTTCAGGGGTCTGGATCAGTCTTGTACTGGCCTCCCAGACAGCATCTGGGGTCGATGTGCTCCCCCTTGTTCAGGCCAACTGTTCCTGTGGGTTTCTCCAACCTGGTAAAGACCACTTCGCTTTTCATTACTTCCTCTCTTCAACTAAATTCCAGACTTAAGCTCAGTGTATATCTGTGGATGTCTGTCTCTGCTTCCATCAGCCACTGGGTGAGGGCTCTAAGATGGCATAAAGAGAAGTCATCAATCTCATTTTAGGGGAAGGGCTTTTAGGTTATCTCTCTAACATTGCCTGGATTGTCAGATCGTGTCATCCTTGTAGGTCTCTGGTGATCTCCCTAGTTCCAGATCTCTTCTCAGACCTATAGTGGCTCCCTCTGATATGGTATCTCTCATCCTGCTGTCTCTCCTCTTTCTTCCCCCAAATCAATATTTCTGCCCCTCCATTTCCTCTCCTCTACTCCTCTTCTCTTGCTCTTATTGTACCAGCTCCTTCCCCCTACCCTCATGCTCCCAATTAGTTCAGGAGTTCATGCCAATTCCATTACTGGGGATCATTTATCCCTTAGAGATTTCATGATTCCTAGCTTCTTTGGTGAAGAGGATTATAGGCTGGTAATCCTTTGCTCTATGTCTAAAATTCATATATGAGTGAGTACATACCATGTTTTTCTTTTTGTGACTGGGTTACCTCACTCAGGATGGTTCCTTCTAGTTCCATCCATTTGCCTGTGAATTTCAAGATTCCATTGCTTTTTTCTGCTGAGTAGTACTCCATTGTATAAATGTACCACATTTTCTCAACCCATTCTTCAGTTGAGGGGCATGTAGGTTGCTTCCAGGTTCTGGCTATTACAAACAATGCTGCTATGAACATGGTTGAACATATGTCCTTGTTGTATGAATATGCACTATTTGCTTCTATACCCAAGAGAGGAATGGCTGGATCTTGAGGAAGATTGATTCCCATTTTTCTGAACAACTTCCATACTGATTTCCACAGTGGTCTTACAAGTTTGCACTCCCAAAAGCAATGTACGAGTGTTCCTTTTTCTCCACATCCTCTCCAGCATAGATTGTCATTGGTATTTTTGATTTTAGCCATTCTGACAGGTGTGAGATGGTATGTCAGAGTTGTTTTGAGTTGCATTTCTCTGATGGCCAAGGATTTTGAGCACTTTCTTAAGTGTCTTTCAGCCATTTCAGATTCCTTTGTTGAGAAGTCTCTATTTAGTTCTGCACCCCACTTTTTAATTTTAATGTTTGGTGTTTTGGTGGCTAGCTGCTTGAGCTCCTTATGTATTTTGGAAATCAGTCCTCTGTCAGATGTGGGATCGTTGAAGATCTTTTCTCATTCTGTGGGAGGTCATTTTGTCCTACTGACTGCTTCCTTTGCCTTGCAGAAGATTCTCAGTTTCAGGAGGTCTCATTTATTAATTGCAGACATCAGTGTCTGTGATACTGGTGTAATGTTCAGGAAGCAGTTTCCTGTGCCAATTTGTTCAAGGGTAATTCCCACTTTCTCTTCTAGAAGATTAGTGTGGCTGGATTTATGCTGAGATCTTTGATCCATTTGCACTTAAATTTTGTGCATGGTGACAGGAATGGATCTAGCTGCAATTTTCTGCATGTCTGAATCCAATTGTACCAGCACCATTTGTTGAAGATGCTATCTTTTTTCCGTTGTATAGACTTAGCACCTTTGTCAAAATAAGCTATTCATAGGTACGTGTGTCAATTCGATTCCATTGTTCTATCTGTCTATTTTTGTGCCAATACCAAGCTGTTTTCAGAACTATGGCTCTATAGTAGACCTTGAAGTCGGGGATGGTGATGCCTCCAGAAGATCCTTTATTGTAAAGAGTTGTTTTGGCCATCTTGGGTTTTTTATTTTTCCATATAAAGTTGAGTATTGTTCTTTCAATATCTGTGAAAAACTGTGTTGGGATTTTCATGGCGATTGCATTGAATCTGTAGATTGCTTTTGGCAGGATTGCCATTTTTACTATGTTAATTCTACCTATCCAAGAGCATGGGAGATCTCTCCATTTTCTGGTATCTTCTTTAATTTCTTTCTTTAAAGTCTCAAAGTTCTTATTGTACAGGTCTTTCGCTTTTTTGGTTAGTGTTACCGGAAGATATTTTATGTTGCTTGTGGATATTGTGAAAGGTGATGTTTCCCTGATTTCTTTTCATTGGATTTATCATCTGTATATAGTAGGGCTACTGATTGTTTTTATTTAATTTTGTATACTGCTACCTTGCTGAAGGTGTTTATCAGCCATAGGAGTTCCCTGGTAGATTTTTTTGGGTCAATAAAGTAGACTATCATGTCGTATGCTAATAGTGAAAGTTTGACTTCATCCTTTCCAATTTGTATCACTTTGATCTCTTTTTCATCTCTTATTGCTCTAGCCAGAACTTCAAGTACAATATTGAAGAGATTTGGAGAGACTAGACAGCCTTGTCTTGTTCCTGATTTTAGAGGAAATGCTTTGAGTTTCTCTCCATTTAGTATGATATTGGCTATTGATTTGGTGTATATTGTGTTTATCATGTTTAGATATGTTCCTGTTATTCCTGTTCTCTCCAAGATCTTTATCATGAAGGGATGTTGGATTTGTCAAAGGCTTTTTCAGTGTCTAGTGAGATTATCATGTGGTTTTTCTTTTTCAGTTTGTTTACATGGTGGATTACATTGATGGAGTTTTGTATGTTGAACCATCCTTGCATCCCTGGGATGAATCCTACTTGATCATGGTAGGTGATTTTTCTGATATGTTCTTGGATTCGGTTCGCCAATACTTTATTGAGTATTTTAGCATCTATGTTCATGAGGGATATCGGTGTGTAGTTCACTTTGTTAGTCATATCTTTGTGTGGCTTGGGTGTCAAAGTGATTGTAGCCTCGTAGAAAGAGTTTGGCAATAACACATCTGCTTCTATTGTGCAGAACAGTTTGAGGAGTGCTGGAATTAGCTCTTGTTTGTATTTCTGGTAGAATTCTGCAGTGAAGCCATCTGGCCATGGGATTTTTTTGGTTGGGAGGCTTTTGATGACTGCTTCTATTTCATTAGGGGTTATAGGTCAATTTAAACTGTTTATCTGATCTTGATTTAATTTTGGTAAGTGATATTTATTGAGAAAGCTGTCCGTTTCCTTTAGATTTTCCAATTTTGTGGAGTACAGGCTTTCAAAGTATGACCTGAAGATTCTCTGGATTTCCTCAGTGTCCGTTGTTATATCCCCCTTTTCATTTCTGATTTTGTTAATTAGCATGCTCTCTCTCTGCCTTTTGGTTAGTTGGGCTAGAGGTTTGTCTATCTTATTGATCTTCTCAAAGAACTCACTCTTTGTTTCATTGATTCTTTGTACTGTTTTCCTAGTTTCTACATTGTTGATTTCAGCTCTCAGGTTGATTATTTTCTGGCATCTACTCCTCCTTGTTGTGTTTGCTTCTTTTTGCTCTAAAGCTTTCAGTTGATCTGCCAATTCTCTAATGTGATTTTCCTCTGGTTTCTTCATGTAGGCACTTATTGCTATGAACTTCCATCTTAGCACTGCTTTCAGAGTGTCCCTTAAGTTTTGAATGTTGTGTCTACATTCTCATTAAATTCTAGGAAGTTTTTAATTTCTTTTTTTATTTCTTCCTCAACCCAGGAAGGGTGCAATTGGGTGTTATTCATTTTCCAAGAGTATGTAGGTTTTCTGCAATTCGTATTGCTGTTGAATTCTAGCATTAATGCATGGTGGTCTGATAAGATATAGGAGGTTATTTCAATTCTTTTGTAACTGTGGAGGTTTGCTTTGCTGCCAACTATGTGGTCAATTTTTGAGAAGGTTCCATGTGGCATTGAGAAGAAGGTATATCCTTTTGTGTTTGCATGGAATGTTCTGTTAAACCCAGTTGGGTCATAACTTCTGTCAGATCCTTTGTTTCTTTGTTAACTTTCTGTCTCGTGGTCCTGTCTAGTGGTGTAAGGGGGGTGTTGAAGTCTCCTACTATAAGTGTGTGTGGTTTTATGTGTGGTTTGAGCTTAAGTAATGTTTCTTTTACAAATGTGGGTGCTTTAATTTTTGGGGCATAGATGTTAAGGATTGAGACTTCATCTTGATGGACTTTTCCTGTGATAAGTATGAAATGCCCTTCTTCATCTCTTTTAATTTCTTTTAATTTAAAGTCTAATTTTTTAGATATTGGGATTGCTACACCAACTTGTTTCTTGAGCCCATTTGATTGGAAAAAATTTTCCCATCCTTTTATTGTGAGGTATCACCTGTCTTTGAAATTGAGGTGTGTTTCTTGTAAACAGCAGAAACATGGATTCTGTCTTCGTATCCATTCTGTTAGCCTATATCTTTTATGGGTAAGTTAAGACCATTGACATTTAGGGATATTAATGTCCATTGTTCATTGGTTCTTGTTTGTTTTGGATTTATTTTTGGTGGTGTCATTGCGTGTGGATTTTGCCCTCCTGTTTCTTTTTGTGTTTGGTAAAATTAGATTAGCTATTGCCAGTGTTTATGTGAGTGTAGTTATGTTCATTGGTTTGGAGTTTTCCTTCCAGAACCTTCTGTAGTGCTGGATTTATGGATATGTATTGTTTAAATCTGTTTTTGCCATGGAATATCTTTTTTTCTCCATCTATAGAGATTGAAAGTTTTGCTGGGTACAGTAGTCTGGGTTGACATCCATGCTCCCTTAGTGCTTGTAGGGTATCTATCCAAGACCTTCTGGCTTTCAGAGTTTCCATTGAGAAGTTGGGTGTGATTCTGATTGGTTTGCCTTTACATATTACTTGGCCTTTTTCCTTTGCTGCTCTTAATATTTCCTCTTTATTCTGTAGATTTGGTGTTTTGATGATTATTATGTGTTGGGGGGAACTCTTTTTGTGGTCCAGTCTGTTTGGTGTCCTGTAAGCTTCTTGTACTTTCATAGGCATATCCTTCTGTAGGTTGGGGAAGTTTTCTTCTATGATTTTGTTGAATATGTTTTCTGCACCTTTGAGCAGTGTTTCTTCACCTTCTTCTACACCTATTATTCTTAGATTTGGTCTTTTAATGGTGTCCCATATTTCCTGGATATTTTGTGGTAGGGATTTGTTGGACTTGAGGTATTCTTTGGTTGATGAATGTATATCCTCTAGCGAGTCTTCAATAGCTGAGATTCTCTCTTCCATCTCTTGAATTCTATTGGTTATACTCACATCTTTAGTTCCTGATCATTTATCCAGACTTTCCATATCCAGCATCGCCCCATTCTGTGTTTTCTTTAATGTGTCTATTTCAGCTTTCATTCTTTGAACTGTTTCAAGAACTTCCTTCACTTCTTTGGATGTTTTTTCTTGGGTTTCTTTAGATTCTTTAAGAGATTTGTTTATTTCTTGAATTTTTTGGTTTGTCTTTTCCTCCATTTCATGTTATTTTTTGTTTGCTTTTTCTTCTATTTCTTTAAAGGATTTTTTTGTTTCCTCTTTAAAGGTCTCTATCATCTTGCTGAGATAATTTTTGAGGTCCATCTCATCTTCATGCTCTGTGTTGGGCTTTTCAGGTTTTGCTGGAGTAGAGTCCCTAGATTCTGGTGGTGTCATATTGGTCTTTCTGTTGTTGAGTGAAATCTTATTCTGTCTTCTTCTCATATCTTCTTTTAGTGGGTGCAGGTGGGGTCTCTCTATCTCCTCTTGTGACCCAGTGGTGTGTGGAGGCCAGGAATTCAATGTCCACAACTCTGGTTGGTCTTGCCTCTCCTGGTGGTCTCCTCACTCGTTGTGGATTGGTTGGTGGAAAGAGGTGGAACAATGGGGTGTTTCCAGATTCAGGGAGCTCCTCATTGTCTGTGCGTGTCTACCCCAAGCAGGTGGGCTCAGGCCCAGGGTGGTTGGTGTGAGTGATGGTTTGGGTGGGGTTTGGGTAAGGGCAGAGGCTCACTCATCTTGTTCCTGGGTCTGTTGGTAGAATGGGATGAAAGCTTGGGGTGCTACCAAATTCAGGGAGTAGGGAGGTCCTCCCTGTCTGTGCGTGTCTACTCCAAGCTGGCAGGTGCAGGTGGGGGGTGGTCGGGGTGAGTGATGGTTTGGGTGGGGGTTGCGTAAGGGCAGAGGCTCACTCACCTTGCTCCTGGGTCGGTCAGTGGAAAGGGATGGAAGCGTGGGGTGCTACCAGATTCAGGGAGCAGGGAAGTCCTCCCTGTCTGGGCATGTCTACTCCAAGCCGGAAGGCACAGGCGCAGGTGTGGTAGCGGTGAGTGATGTTTTGGGCAGCAATTGGGTAGGGGCAGAGACTCACTCACCTAGTTCCTGGGTCAGTTGGCGGAAAGGATTGAAGAGTGGGGTGCTACCAGATTCATGGAGCAGGGAGCTCCTCCCTGCTTGGGTGTGTCTACCCTAAGCCGGCAGGTGCAAGCAGGGGTGGGGGTCTGGGTGAGTGATGTTTTGGGTAGGAGTTGAGTAAGGGCAGAGACTCACTCACCAATATCCTGGGTTGGTCAGTGGAAAGGATTGAAGAGTCACAAAGAAATCTCTTAAAGAATTTAATGAAAGCCAAGAAAAACAGCCAAACAAGTGAAGTAAGCACTCAAAACAGTTCAAGTCATGAAAGATGAAATATAAATAATAAAGAAAACACAGAATGAGGTGATGCTGGAAATAGAAAGGCTGGATGAATAATCAGGAACTAAAGATGTAAGTATAATCAATAGAATTCAAGAGATGGAATAGAGAATCTCAGTTGTTGAAAACTCTCTAGATTATGTACAGTCATTGACCAAAGGAAATCTTAAATCCAAGAAATCCTTAACACAAAATAACCAGGAAATAGGAGAGACAGTGAAAAGTCTGAACCTAAGAATAATAGGTATAGAAGGTGAAGCTCAAAAGTACAGAAAATATATTCAACAAAATCATCGAAGAAAACTTCCCTGACCTACCAAAGGATATGCCTATGAAAGTACAAGATACTTACAGAACACCAAGCAGACTGAACCACAAAAAGAACTACAAAAACCTCAACATATAATAATCAAAACACCAAAACTTTTAGAATAAAGAAAGAATATTAAGAGCAGAAAAGGAAAATTGCCAAGTAACATACAAATGCAGACCTATCAAAATCACACCCGACTTCTCAATGGAAACGTTTAAAGTCAGAAAGTCCGGGATAGATATCCTAGAAACACTAAGGGAGCATGGATGCCAACCCAGACTACTGTACACAGCAAAACTTTCAATCACTATAGATGGAGAAAACAAGATAGTCCATGACAAAATGAGATTTAAACAATACATATCCACAAATCCAGCACTACAGAAAGTTCTAGAAGGAAAACTCCAACCCAAAGAAGATAACTACACTCAAAAAAAAAAAAGAACATAGGCAATAGTTAATCCAATTTTACCAAACACGAAAAGAAACAGTAGGGCAAAATCCACACACAATGACACCACCAACAATAAATCCAAAACAAACAAGAACAAATGCCCATAAGAAGATACAGGCTAACAGAAAGGATACAAAGACAGAATCCATCCTTCTGCTCTATACAAGAAACACAACTCAACTTCAAAGACAAGCTTTACTTCAGAGTAAAGGGTTAGGCAAAGAATTTCCAATCAAATGGGACCAAGAAACAAGCTGTGTAGCAATCCTAATATCGAACAAAATCAATCAAAAGAGATGAAGAAGGGCATTTCATACTCGTCACAGGAAAAGTCCATCAAGATGAAGTCTCAATCCTGAACATCTATGCCCCAAATACGAAGGCACCCACATTTGTAAAAGAAACATTACTAAAGCTCAAACCACACATGAAACCACAAACACTTACAGTAGGAAACTTCAACACCAGCTTTCACCACTAGACAGGACCACCAGACAGAAACTTAACAAAGAAACAAAGGATCTAACAGAAGTTATGCCCAACTGGGTTTAACAGATATCTATAGAACATTTCCATCCAAACACAAAAGAATATACCTTCTTCTCAACTGCACATAGCACCTTCTCTAAAATTGACCTCATAGTTGGCAACAAAGCAAAACTCCACAGATACAAAAGAATTGAAATAACAACTTGTATATTATCAGATCACCATGCCCTTAAGCTAGAATTAAACAGCAATACTAAGTGCAAAAACCTACAAGCCCAGGGAAATTAAATAACACCCAATTACACCATTCCTGGGTTGAGGAAGAAATAGAAAAATGTAACTAAAGACTTCCTAGAATTTAATGAGAATGTAAACACAACATACCCAAACTTATGGGACTCTTTGAAAGCAATGCTAAGAGGAAAGTTCATAGCACTAAGTGCTCACATGAAGAAAGTGGAGAATAGTCTCATGAGAGAATTCACAGAACACCTGAAAGCTTTAGAACAAAAAGAAGAAAACATACCACAGAGGAGTAGAGGCCAGCAAATAATCAAACGGAGGGCTGAAATCAATAAAGTAGAAACTAGGAAAACATTACAAAGAATCAATGAAACAAAGAGTTGGCTCTTTGAGAATATCAACAAGATAGATAAACCTCTACCCAAACTAACCAAAAGACAAAGAGAGCATGCTAATTAACAAAATCAGAAATGAAAAGGGGGATATAACAAGAGACACTGAAGAAATCCAAGAAATCATCAGGTCATATATTGAAAACCTGTACTCTAGTAAATTCATTTTAAAATCTAAAGGAAATGGAAAATTTCCTGGATAGATATCACTTACCAAAATTTAACCAAGAACAGATAAGCAGTTTAAATAAACCTATATCCCATAATGAAATGAAACACTTATCAAAAGCCTTCCAACCAAAAAAAGCCCAGGGCCTGATGGCTTCACTCCAGAATCCTACCAGAAATTCAAACAAGACACAATACCACAGTACTGCACAAGTTGTTATACAAAACTGAAGCAGAAGGGATATTGCCAAACTCTTTTTATGAGGCTACAATCACTTTGATAACCAAGCAACAGAAAGATACAACTAAAAAAGAGAACTACAGACCAATATACCTCATGAACATTGATGCAAAAATACTCAACAAAATATTGGCGAATCGAGTCCAAGAACACATCAGAAATGTCATCCACTATGATCAAGTAGGCTTAATCCCAGAGATGCAAGGTTGGTCCAACATGAAAACATCCATCAATATAATCCTCCATATAAACAAACTGAAAAAGAAAATCCACATGATCATCCCACTAGATGCTAGAAAAGACTTTGACAAAATCCAACATCCCTTCATGACAAAGATCTTTGAGAGAACAGGAATAACAAGAACATATCTAAACATGACAAAAGCAGTAAAAAACAAACCAACAGCCAACATCAAACTAAATGGAGAGATACTCAAAGCGATTTTTCTAAAATCAGGAGTAAGACAAGGCTGTCTACACTCTCCATATCTCTTCAATATTGTACTTGAAGTTCTAGCTAGAGCAATAAGACAAGAAAAGTAGATCAGCATATACAAATTGGAAAGGGAGAAGTCAAAATCTCACTATTTGCAGATGATATGATAGTCTACATAGGTGACCCCAAAAACTATATCAGGGAATTCCTACAGCTGATAAACACCTTCAGCAAAGTAGTGGGATACAAAATTAACTCAAAAATATCAGTAGCCCTACTATTTGGTCATGCACCGGCATGTCTCAGCAATTACCCATGAGGTTCTGCCTGAGTGGGGGTGTGTGGACCTGGAAACTCCTAGCAACCAGGCAGCAATGAAACCCAAACACAGGCATCTTGTCATCTTTAGAGAGCTTTCAGTTCCATGTTGTAGAATTAGAGTCATTTCTTTATTTTCTATCTTCATGACTGTTTTTTAACCATCCTTTCATTACTATCAGAGAAGCATTTCTGTCTTTATTCTATCCTCTATGTTTGTTGTCTCCTAACCTTCTGTCCTCACATGTTACTCACACACCTATGGGTCCCCTGCCAAGGTGCAGGCCTATTCAGATGCTTAGGCACATAGAGATGCAAATTAGGAAGCATATTACCCTGAGGCCATGGTAAACAAAAGTAGCCTTACTGGCATTAACAATACTTTAGTGAGCTGGAGTTCCGGTGTTCCAGTTTAGTGAAACCCAAGGCTGGATCTCAAAATATTCCATAGCAGAACTGTTTTGGTCCCCCATAATACAGATGATAAATGCAATGAGAAAGAAATCAAAGAAACAACACCCTTCAAAATATCCACAAACAACATAAAATATCTTGGAGTAATACTAACCAAAAAAGTAAAAGTCCTGTACAGTAAGAACTTTGAGTCTTTAAAGAAAGAAATTAAAGAAGATACCATAAAATGGAAAGATCACTCATGCTTTTGGATAGGTAGAATAAACATAGAAAAAATGGCAATCTTGCCAAAAAGGAATCTATAGAGTCAACACAATCCCCATCAAAATCCCAACTCAGTTCTTCAAAGAGCTTGAAAGAACAATACTCAACTTTATATGTAAAAAACGAAAAACCCAGTGTACCCAAAACAATGCTGTACAATAAAGGATCTTCTGATGGCATAACCATCCCAGACTTCAAGCTCTGTTATAGAGCCATAGTTCTGAAAACAGGTTGGTATTTGCTCAAAAATAGATAAACAAATGGAATCAAATTGAAAACCTTGATATAAACCCACACACCTATAAACACCTAAATTTTTGACAAAGATGCTAAATTAATACAATGAAAGAAAGATAGAATCTTCAACAAATGGTGCTGGCACAACTGGATTCAGATGTGCAGAAGAGTGCAGATAGATCCATATCTGTCACCATGCACAAAACTTAAGTGCAAATGAATCAAAGTTCTCACCATAAATCCAGCCACACTGTGTCTTTTAGAAGAGAATGTGGGAAAGTGGGAGATATCCTTAAATGAATAGGCACAGGGAGACCACTTCCTGAACATTACACCAGTAGCACCAACGTTGAGATCTTCAATTAATAAATGGGACCTCCTGAAACTGAGAAGCTTCTGTAAGGCAAAGTACAGAGTCAGTAAGACAAAACGACAGCCCACAGAATGGGAAAAGATCTTCACCAATGCCACATTTGACAGAGGGCTGGTATCCAAAATATACAATGAACTCAAGAAGCTAGCCACCAAAACACCAAACCATGAAATTAAAAAGTGGGGTGCAGAACTAAATAGAGAATTCTCAACAGAGGAATCTGCAATGGCTGAAAGACACTTAAGAAAGTGCTCAAAATCCTTGGCCATCAGAGAAATGCAACTCAAAACAACTCTGAGATACAACCTCACACCTGTCAGAATGGCTAAAATCAAAAATACCTATGACAATCTATGCTGCAGAGAATGTGGAGAAAAAGGAACACTCCTCCATTGCTGGTGGGAGTGCAAACTTGTAAGACCACTCTGGAAATCAGTATGGCGGTTGCTCAGAAAAATGGGAATCAGTCTACCACAAGATATAGCCATTCCTCTCTTGGGCATATACCCAAATAATACACATTCATACAACAAGGGCATATGTTCAACCATGTTCATTGCAGCATTGTTTGTAATAGCCAGAAACTGGAAGCAACCTAGATGCCCCTTAACTGAAAAATGGATAGAGAAAATGTACATTTATACAATGGAGTACTACTCAGCATAAAAAAGCAATGCAATCTTGAAATTTGCAGGCAAATGGATGGAACATGAAGAAACCATCCTGAGTGAGGTAACACAGTCACAAAAAGACAAACATAGTATGTCCTCACTCATATCTGAATTACAGACATAGAGCAAAGGATTACCAGCCTATAATCCTCTTCACCAAAGAAACTAGGTAATATAAAGGACTCTAAGGGTAAATGCATGGACCCCAGGAGCAGGAAATTGCAGGATCTCCTGAGCTAATTGAGAGCATGAGGGTAGGGAAGAGAGAGTTACCAGAATGAGAGCAGGAGAAGAGGAGAGGTGAGGGTGAAATACTGAGTTGCACGAAGAATAGAGGAGAGCAGGATGAGAGATTCCATATAAAATGGAGCCATTATAGGTCCTAGGAGAGATCTGCCACTAGGGAGATTTCCAGAGACCTACAAGGATGATAGAAACTGACAATCCAGGCAATGGTGGAGAGGATAACCTAAATGCCCTTCCCCTAAAATGAGATTGATGACCCATTTTATGCCATCCTAGAATCTCATCCAGTGGCTGATGGAAGCTGAGGCAGAGATCCACAGATATACACTGAACTGAGCTCTGGAACTTAGTTGCAGAAAGGGAGGAATGAATATCAAAGGGGTTGGTACCAGGCTGGGGAAACCCACAGTAACAGCTGGCCTGAACAAGGGGGAACACATCATCCCCAGATGCTCTCTGGGAGGTCAGTACAGAACTGATCAAGATCCCCAAACATGGATGTCAATGAGGAGACCTCTGCACTCCAGGGGGTCCCTGCTAGTGGATTAGTATTTTCCCTGATATAAGAAGGGACTTTGAGTGCCCATCCCACTTGAAGGGATTCACTCTTGCCCTGGACACATGGGGAAGGGCCTAGGCCCATCCCAGAATGATATGGTGGACTTTACAGAGCCCCTGTTGAATGCCCTAACTTGCCTGGAGTGTGGATGGTGTATGCGGTGGGTGGCAGGTCAGGGGTGGGGGAGGAGGAGTGGGGATGAGAGGAGGGATAGGGAGAAGGGATTGACATGTGAAACAAGCTTGTTCCTAATTTGAACCAATAAAAAAAGAAAAAAAATAGATACAAGTCTGTTTTACATGTCAATCCCAGTTCCCCATCAGTCCCCTCCTCACCTACCCCTCCAAAATAACACCCTACATATCCCATACCCTTTCTTCTCCCCAGGGAGGATAAGGTCTTTCATAGTGGGTTTGCAGACTCTGTCATATCCTTTGGGATAGGGCCTAGGCCCTCCCCCATGTGTCTAGGCTCACAGAGTATACCTCTACATAGAATGGACTACAGAAATCCATTCCTATGCTAGGGTTAAGTACTGATCTACTACAGAGGCCCATAGATTTCTGAGACCTCCTCAATGGCAAACATGTTCATGGGATCTGTATCACTCCCATGATGGTTTCTTTGTTATCAGTCTGGGAAACAAGAGCTCCCTCTTGTTCAGATCAGCTATTTCTATGGGTTTCATCAGCCTGGTCTTGACCCCTTAGCTCATCACTCTTCCCTCTCTGCAACAGGATTCCAGAGTTCAGCTCAGTGTTTAGCTGTTGGTGTCTATCTGCTTCTACTTCCATCAGCTGCTGGATGAAGGTTATAGGATGGCATACAAATTAGCCATCAATCTCATCATCAGGGGAGGGCATTGAAGGTAGCCTCCTCTCTGTTGCTTAGATTGTTAGTTTGTGTCATCTTTGTAGCTATCCAGACATGTCCATTGTGACTGATAACTTTTTAAACTTATAATGTCTCCATCTATTATATTATCTCTTATCTTGCTCTCTTCTGTTCTTCCCCCAACTCAACCTCCTTGTCACATCATCTCTTCATCACCCCTCCTTTTCTCCCCTTCTCATTCTCCTATTTCCCTCTTCCCTTCCCCCATGCTCCAAATTTGCTCAGGAGATTTTGTCCCTTTTCCCTTCTCTGGGGGACCATGTATGTCTCTCTTAGGCTCCTCCTTGATTCCTAGATTCTCTGACGGTGTGGATTGTAGGCTGGTAATCTTTGCTCTATGTTTAAAATCCATATATGATTGAGTACATAACATGTCATTTTTTGACTGGATTACCTCTCTCAGAACGGTTTTTTTAGTTCCATCCATTTGCCTGTGAATTTCAAGATTCCATTATTTTCTTCTGCTGAGCAAATGTACCATATATTCTCTATCCATTCTTCAGTTGAGGGGCTTCTAGGGTGTGTCCAAATTCTGGATATTACAAACGATGCTGCTATTTACATGTTTGAACAGTTGTTTTGTTGTATAAATGTGCATCTTTTGAGTATATGCCTAAGAGTGGAATTGCTGAATCTTCTGGTAGACTGATTCCACTTTTTCTGAGGAATTGCCATACTGATTTCCAAAGTGGCTGTACCAGCTGGAACTCCCACCAGAAGTGGAGCATTGTTTCTCTTTCTCAACATCCTCTCCAGGATAATCTGTCATTGGTGTTTTTTATGTTATCCATTCTGACAAGAGTAAGATGGCATCTTAGATTTGTTTTGATTTTCACATCCCTGATGACTAAGGATGTTGAGCACTTTCTTAAGTGTCATTTAGTCATTTTAGATTCCTCTATTGATTGTTGTCGATATAGCTCTGTACCCTACTTTTTAATCGGATTATTTGGTGTTTTGGAGACTAGCTTCTTGAGTTCTTTTTATATTTTGGAGATCAGCCCTCTATCAGATGTGGGGTTGTTGAATACCTTTTCCCATTTATGTGTGCCATTTTATTTTGTTGTAGTGTCCTTTGCCTTACAAAGACTTCTCAGTTTCAGGAGGTCCCATGTATTAATTTTTTATCTCAGTGTCTGTGCTACTGGTGTTATGATCAGGATGCAGTCTCCTGTGCCAATTATTTTGATGGGACTATGTAATTTATCTTCTAAGAGGTTCAGTATGGCTGGATTTATGTTGAGGTCTTTGATCCATTTGGGCTTAAGTTTTGTGCATGGTGTTAGATATGCATCTATCTTTTGTCTTCTCCAGGGAAATATCCAGTTATTCCAGCATGAGTATTTCTGTTGTTTAAAAAACTATACCCTAAAATATCAATTATTCATTAATACCAGTTATGGAGGCATGTTTAAGACAACCTTTTACAATCTATATGATGTCTTACAGATTTTTGTTTGTTTGCTTGTTTGTCAAGACAGAATTTCTCGGCATATCTGGCCTTGAACTCACAAAGATCTACCTGTCTGAATCTGCCTCCCAGAGTGCTGGGATTAAAGGTGTGTGCCAATACAGACAAATCTATATTCAACTTCTTGAAGTGGGTTTAGATGTCATGTGAATGTGGTTCGATATTTTTTGGGTTTGGTAGCAGACCAGAGGACATTGAGCCACTAGGATCATCTGTGAAATGCTGCAGAAAGCAGTGAGTATCAAAACTTACCACTGGAATTTCAAGACCCACCAGAGTATCAGGGTTAGACAGTCTTCCCTTTCCCTGACATTTGTGCTCTAGCTTTTGTAAGAAACCCAGGAAACATTTTTGCTGACACATTCTTTCAGTAATATTTCTCTGCGCTTTAAACACTGGCACCTAGAAACTAATTTTCTGTATTTAAATAATGTTTTCTGAAATATTCACAAAAGTTTTCACTGTTTTATGAGTCCAAGATGGGGATAGAACACAGACTACTCATAGGGAATGGATGTGTCTTCTGTTAATGCAGAAAAGGCATTGGTGAAGAAGGAAGATATTTAGGGTACAGAGAGTAGTTTTAAAGCTTTTTTTAAAAAGAAGTAACTCATTGGGCTTTGATAAAAAAATACTGTAACAGCTGAGAGACAGTTTTGGTAGATGCTGCATGAGGAGGAGCAACTGGGGGATCCCAGCCTGATTCCAAGGAGATTTATGTAATAACTTGCATTACTGTGGGAGGAGCCTTATCAGACTTACTGAGTAATAAATTGTAGTATCTTCAGTCTCCAGGCTATAGATGTTGAGAGAATAATCTGTCATAGGCCCACTGAAGCTCAACGGGACCCCATCTGCCAACCTGGATGCACAGTAGATCAGATGCTTAGGAACTTTCCCTGGTTTATGCTGGGACCTTTCCTACCAACTATCAATGCCCTGACTTTTCCTTTAAGTGATGGTGACTCTGTGCCCAGAGATGCAGAGAGAGAGGATTGAAACTGGGTCACCAGGATATCAAATATGGCACCTAGAAGTGGAGACATAATACATGCACACATAATTAAGCATAAGAGAGGAAATCCCCCAAATGCCAGTCAACCACAATTGCTGTATAACACTGAAATTGCCATTTTATTGCCTTTTTTACTTGGAAGCCAGAGAAACAGGAGACCAAGGATGTGAGCAGGGGACCTCATGTCCAGGCTGAGTCCTGACTACAATGACAACTGAACAAGGTGTGGCTGGTATATGAAGAACTCCTCAAGGCTCTACAGTGAGTGAAGGCTAATCTTTGGGATCCAGTTAGTTCTGGGCATAGCTGTAAGGCCTACTTATCTCAGTCAGTAACTGAACACAAATATAGAGTCCCCAGATTCCCAAGGCCAGACCACATACATACATCTAAAGAAGAAACTTTTTTTCAAGTTTAAAAATTATACATGGCATTTCTAATGTATATAAGATGTATTTTGAATAACAAATTTCAAAGATATATAGATATCCTGCTGTAAGGCAAAATACTACAGAGAAGGGAATATTAAATCTTGAACATACACAAATAATTCTGTTTAGTTTTGTTCTTCTTGAGCAGTATTTGTGAGTTTGGAGTATTCATTTATATGAATTTAAAGGAGAATTTATCAGGACCATTTCAGTGTATTAAAAATAAGATTTTAAAGATTTACAAAAGCTTACTATGGTACAAACACAGGAATTACAGAGTAGGTGCACATATAACACCTTGACCACAATAAATGTATGTCACTAGCATTCCTGACTCCATATGAAGATGGGGAGATACTTTCACACTAACAGACTAGGTTAGATATTTTTCTCCATTTGGGAACTTCCGTATTTTTTCTTTTCTACCATTTGTTACTATTTTCCACATTTTCCTTCAGAAATGGTTGACTAGAAATGGCAGACTTGAATATTATAACAGAAACCCAGGCTGGTGAAACCCACAGAAACAGCTGACTTGAACAAAGGGCAGCTCTTGGTCCCCAGACTGATACCAGGGAAACTAGCATGGGACTATGCCAGACCCCATGAATGTGGGTGTCAGTGAGGAGATCTCGAAAATCTATGGGGTCTCCTATAGTAGATCAGTACTTATCCCTACCATAGGAATGGATTTTGGGAGCCCATTCCACCTAAAGGGATACTCCCTGAGACTATAGACATGGGGGTGAGCCCAGGCCATATCCCAAAGTATATGACAACTCTGAAGACCCACTATGGAAGACCTCACTCTCCCTTGGGAGCAGAAAGGGTATGGGATATGTAAGTGTTATTTTGGGGCACAGGGGAGATGGGGAGGGAGAGGGAATTGGGATTGACATGTAAAACAATCTTGTCTCTAATTTTAAAAAATGGAGAAAAAAAGAAACACCGCAATTCAACAAATGGCTCTGTTGTGTATTACAAACAATAATTTCCCCTTTCACTCAAACGGTAACTAGAGTCAATATACTGATTTAATATCAGCCTCACTCTCTTCATGTGTGTTTCAATCTCCATGAAAGATGCAGATTATTTCGGGTATTCTTTTAACACATATTTGAATAACACATATCACAACTCTGTCTTTGCCTTAGCCAGCCAGACTTACTTGTCATCAGAACAAGTAAAGTCTTTATATTCCTCACTACCCATGTGCTGGACCTTGAGAATCCCAGGGGTGTATTAGAAAATATTCTTTGAACTCCTGGAACCAGTTGCAAAGAGAGAGGAGTGAAGAGTAAAGGGGTCAGAACTGAACTGCTGATACAGAAACAGCAGACTTGAATAAAGGGGAGCTCATGGACCCCAGACTGACAACTGGGAATCCAGAATAGGATGGATCCAGACCACGTGAATGTGGGTGTCAGTGAGGGGGGCTTGACAATCTATGGGGCCTCTGGTAGTAGATCAGTATTTATCCCTGGCATACAAATGGACTTTGGGGGACATTCCACATGGAGGGATGCTCTCCCAACCAGGGCACATGGGGGAGGGCCTAGGACCAGTCTTGGATGATAGGACAGATTTTGGGTATCCCCCACAGAGAGCCTCACCTTCTCTGAGGTGCAGAGAGGGGATGGGGGTGGGTTGGTTAAGGGTAGGGGAGGAGAGGAGGGAGAGAGATTTAGGTTTGATATGTGAAGCAGGCTTGTTTCTAACTTAAATTAAAAATGGGGGGAAAGGAAAGAAAACTATCTGTAAAAGGAATGGCACTGTTGGATCCTGGATATGATTCTGCTGCTTTTCCCATAGTCTGGTTGCAACTTGAGTGGTAGGTGTCAACAATGACATAGTCATAAAGCAGCTTCTTCAGGATACAGAACACCCTCACCATCAGGACAAGCACATAGAAGCTTTTGGTGGATGTAAAGGAATGTTGTTTTCTATGACTCTTGACTCTTTTTCTGCTGATATCTAGCAGCTGCATCTTTGTCTGTCTTTAATTTTGAGTCTTGGAAGACAGTTCTGCCATCTCACATGATAGCCAAGGATGTGGAGGAAGTATCATTCAGGACACTTTGGTGGATGATAAGAAGAGGATGACAGTTCCTCTTAACCTAAAACAACAAGCAAGCAAATCATTATAATTCAGGATATCTGAGGTCTCATTCTGACAACACCTCCTTTAAAGCTATATGTTCTGAAGCTATTAACATTTAGCTATGGAAAACTAAGGGAAAACAATGTCATTGCCTTCTCTGTATATGTGGATTTCCTTAATTTTCTAAGATGTCTAGAATTTTTATCAGGGGGTGTCATTGTGAACACATAATGAATGGCTTTACCTTAATATGAGAGCACCAGAATTACCCTTGGCTATAAAGTCTTTTTTTCAGCTGTGAATAACTGAGAATAGAACTGAAAAATGAGTTTAAAAGAGGAAATATTGCTTTTTTCTCACAGAATCTCAGGTATCGATACATCATGACACCAGTATATTGTTTCTGGGACTCGACATAGAGCAAAATGGTACAGGGTATGTGACATAGATCAGCTACTTCACGACATGATTTCGGCTGTAACGTTATATAAAAGAATTGTAAAGAGAATCTGGTAATGACTGTATTCATGAGATTGCTGTCACTTATTGAGGGTGATGATCTGTGTGAATCTAGCAAGTGTTATATATAAAGGCCATGTCTCAAAAAGGAAAGAAAGAAGAGAAAGCAGACAGCAAGCTCTCCACTTTCAGCAGACAATGGGAGGGTGTAAACATTCTCATTTCTAAAAGAACATTTAAGAAATCACAAACATTAACTGAATGAAAGCAAGATCATATCCACAAAGATCATATCCTGAGGTACTGTGTGTTATAATGCAGCATGTGGTGGGACCATGGCAGATTCCATGGCAAGTGAAGAAGAAACACACCAGGCAGACAGGGCTTAACTGTGAAGTTTTGTTGCAGAAAGGGAAGGAAGAATGTGAGGGAAGAGGAGGAGAGGGAGCGATAAAGAGGGAGTTCGGGAGGGAGGGAGGGAGGAAGGAAAGCAGGGAGAGAGAAACAGGAAAATTCCTATCTGTCCCTTCATAGGAAGAGGAAAGAAAGCAGAAGTGGTTAGAATTTTCCACTTAAGACATTTGCACCTGAATGCAGACCATGTAGCGACATAGCAGGCAAAGGACCCTTTAGCCATCAGAGAAATACAAATCAAAACAACTCTGAGATACCTTCTTGCAACTATTAGCTTGGCTAAAATAAAAAAAAGCCAATGACAGTTTATGCTGGATAGGATGTGGAGAAAGGGAAAAACTCCTCCATTGATGGTGGGAGTGCAAACTAGTAAGGCAACTTTGGAAATTTTTAAGGCAGTTCCTAAGGAAAATGGTAATCAGCCTACTTCAAGTCCAGCAATTCCAGCCTTAGGCATATACCCAAAGATGCACACCCATACAACAAGGACATTTGTTCAATGATGTTCATAGCAGCATTATTTGTAATAGTCAGAACCAGGAAGTAACATAGGTGCCCCTCAGCTTAAGAATGAATAAAGAAAATGTGGTACATTTATACAAAGGAGTACTACTCAGCAGAAATAAAAATTATGGGATCTTGAAATTCACAGGCAAATGGATGGAACAAGAAGAACCCATCCTGAGTGAGTTAACCCAATCACAAAAAGACAAACATGGTATGTACTAACTCATATATGGATATTAAACATAGAGAAAATGATTACCAGCCCATAATCCTCACTTCCAGAGAAGCTAGGAAAAGAGGAGGACCCTAATGGAGACATACAAGGTTCACTGGAGAAGAGGAAAGGGACAAGATCTCCTGAGCAAATTGGGAAGACAGGGGAGGAGAAGAGGGAATTAAAAGAAAGATAAAGAGAAAGGAGGAGGGGAGAGGAGGATATGAGGGAGCAAGAAGGCTGAGTTGGGAGAAGAATAGAGGAGAGCAAACAAAGAGATACCTATAAGGGAGACACTATAGGTTTAAAGAGAAATCTGGCAATAGGCAAAAGTACAGACATATATATATATATATATATATATATATATATATATATATATATGAAACATTCTGTTCTGATATAGAACAACAGATCACTAGCCTACATTCCACACTTTTAGAGGAGCTAGGAAACAAGGAGGACCCCAAGAGAAGATGGCATAGTCTCTCGAAGAAGGGCATGGGGACAAGAACTCCTGACCAAATTGGAGCCTGGGGGAAGGGAGAGAAAGTTGTTGTTTGATGCAGAAACAGACATCCATAGCTAAGCACTGCACCATACTACTGGAATTCAGTTGTGGAAAGGGAGGAGGGCTGAGCAAAGGAGCCAAGATGGGGATGGAGAAACCTGCAAGAACAGAGGACCTGACCTACTGATAGACTAGAGACCCTAGTCATAAAGCTGGAGAAACAGCATTGGACCAAACCAAACCCTCTGATTGTGGGTACCAGCTAGGAGTCTAGGACAATCTATGGCTCGACTAGCAGCAGAGCCAGTCTTTATCCATAGAGCACAAATGGATTTTGGGAACCCATTCCCTATGAAGGTATACTATTGCATCCCAAATACAACAAGGAGGGCATAGGCCCTTCCCTAAATATACGACAGACATTGAAGGTCCTTGGTAAAGGGCCTCACTACCCTGGGGCGGAGTGGGGCGGTTGGATGGGGTAGGTTGGGTGGGGAACATGGAAGGAGGGGAGGGCGAGGTAACGGGGTATGGTTATGTAAATATGTGTAATTAAAAATAAAAATGAAATAAAATAAAATAGCTCATGCCTTCCTATAGCCTTTATCCAGCAGCTGATGGAAAGTAGAAGCAGACACTCACAAATAAACACTGAACTGAATTGGAATCAAGTTGAAGAGAAGGAAGAGTGATGAGTAAAGGGTTCAAAACCAAGGCTGGTGAAACCCAGAAAAACAGCTGACCTCAACAAGGGAGAGCTCTTGGTCCCCAGACTGATAGCGTGGAAACCAGCATGGGACTGATCCAGGCCCCATGGATGTGCATGTCAGTAAGGAGGCCTTGAAATCTATGGGGACCCTTGAAGTAGATCAGTTCTTATCATTAGCATAGGAATAGAATTTGGGATCCCATTACTCATAGAGGGATACTGCCTGAGCCTAGACACCCGGGGGGGGGGGAGTCTGGGCCCTATTGCAAAGAATATGACAGACTCTGAAAAATCCCTATGGAAGGCCTCACACTCCCTGGGGAGCAGAAAGCATATGGGATAGGTAGGATGTTAGTGGGGGAAGAGGGAGAGGGGAGGGCGAGGGAAGGGGATTGACATGTAAAACAATCTTGTTTCTAATTTAAATAAAAAATGGAGAAAAAATAAAATAGCTCATGCCCTACTAGGTAGCTTGTAAATACATTCTATTAAGATGAACACAGAACAATACTATAAAAAAAACTTTACACACTTTTAGTGGGAGACTTTAACACCCCACTCTCACCACTACACAGGACTACCAGACAGAAACTTAAGAAAGAAAAAATGAACAGAAATTATGACCTAATTGAGATTAACAGACATCTATAGAACATTCCATCCAAACACAAGAGAATATACCTACTTCTCAGTGCCACATGGAACCTTACCTAAAATTAACCATGTACTTTGCAAAATAACAAGTCTCCACAGGAACAAAATATTGGAATAACCCCTGTGTCTTATCAGACCACCATGCTTTAAATTTAGAATTAAAAAAACAACATAAATTGTATAAAACCTACCAACTCGTGGAAATTGAACAATGTGCAATTGCACCATTCCAATGCATCAATGTAACAATGAGTTGGTTCTTTGAGAAAAATCAACAAGATAGACAAATCTCTACCCAAGCTAACCAAAAGGCAGAGAGAGAGAGCATGAGAATTAATAAAATCAAAATGAAAAGGGGGACATAACAATGGACACTGAGGAAATCCAGAGAATCTTCTGGTCATACTTTGAAAAACTGTACTCCACAAAATTTGAAAATCTAAAAGAAATGGACATTTTTTTGGATAGATATCATCTACCAAGATTAAATCAAGAACAGATAAGAAATTTAAATAGACCTAAAATCCCTAAAGAAATAGAAGCAGTCATCAAAAGTCTCCCAACACCCCCCCCCAAAAAAAACAATCCCAACGCCTGATGATTGCAGTGGATAATTATATGAGAAATTCAAAGAAAAACTAATACCAGTGCTTCTCAAATTGTTCAACACAATAGAAGCAGAAGGGACATTGCCAAACTATTTTTATGAGGCTACAATTACCTTAGTACACAAGCCACATTATTATACAACTAAGAAAGACAACTACAGAAAAACATCTCTCATGAATATTGATGCTAAAATACTCTTGGATGGCAAATGGAATCCAAGAGCACATCAGAGAAATCATCCACTATGATCAAGTAGGCTTCATCCCAGGGATCCAAGTATGGTTCAACAAATAAAAATCCATAGATATAATCCACCACATAAATGAACTGAAAAAGAAAAACACCATGATCATCTCACAAGATCCTGAAAACACCTTTGACATAATTCAAAATCCCTTCATGATAAAGGAATTGGAGAGATCAGGAAAAACAGGAACATACCTAAACATGATAAAAGCAATATACAGCAAGCCAACAATCAACATCAAACTAAATGGAAAGAAACTCAACATGATCCCTTTAAAATCTTGCACAAGACAAGACTGTTCAATCTCTCCATAGCCCTTCAATATTGTACTTGAAGTTCTAGCTAGAGCAATAAGACAACAATGAGAGATCAAGGGGATACAAACTAAAAAGGAAGAATTCAAATTATCGCTGTTTGCAGATGATATGATAGTTTACATAAGTGACCTGAAGAACTCTACCAGGGAACTCCTACAGATAATAAACACCTTCAGCAAAGTGGCAGGATACAAGATACAGGATACAACTAAAAAATCAGTAGCCCTACTATATACGTATGATAAGAGGTCTGACGAAGAAATCAGAGAAACATCAACCTTTACAATAGCCATAAACAAATAAAATATCTTGGGGTAATGCTAACCATAAAAGTGAAAGACCTGCATCATAAGAATTTTGAGTGTTTAAAGAAAGAAATTAAAGAAGATACCAGAAAATGGAAAGATCTCGCATGTTCTTAGTTAGGTAGGATCAACAGAGTTAAACAGTGTCCTCAGGAATAGAAACTTGCTTCCACCTTTGTGAAGCAAGCAAGGGCAACAACATCAGTTGAGAAAAGTTCATTCAATCTATATATGTACATTCATACACAGCCTTATATGAGTTACTGTGTTGGAATCTTCTGTTTTGTTTGCTGATTGATAGTTTATAGTATAAATCCTCATATATTATGTAGACAAATTTTCTGTTGTGTTATCTCTTTCCCTCCCATTCCCCAGTAAGAGCTGCTCTTCTCTATTTCCAAATCAGATTACTTGCACCCTGGTATCTCCCTCTCTATTGTTTCTCACAACAAACCTAACCTTGTACCCCTTTTGTATTCCTTGTTTTTGCAGTAGTATATGACATGAGCTCAAGTCTGCAGATTTGGATCTAGGAACCTATGATGAGACAGAAGATCATGCAACAATTTGTCTTTCTGGGGCTAAGTTAACACACTCGATATAATATTTTCTAGTCCATTTACTGCAAAGTTCAGGGTTTTGTTTTTCTTTACAATAAAACAGCATTCTTTAGTATATCTGTACCACACTTTCTCTATCTATTTCTCACTTGTGGAATATTGAAGTTTTAGTTTGTTTAATAGCTCTTGAGAATAAAGCAGCAATGAGCATGACTGAGCAAGTGCAGATGAAGCAGGACTTTGAGGTCTTTGACCATATGCCAACAAGTGTTACAGGTAGAACATTTTAGAGGTGTTTGAGAATTCTCCACATTGACTTTCATAATGGCAGCACCAATTTGAAATGCTACAAATGGTTAAAGAGTGTTAGCTTTCCCATAAACTCTGCCAAGATTTAGTTGTGGATTTGCTACTATTGGTAATGATGAGCGTTGGCAATTTCACTATGGAAAGGTTAAATCTCAAAGTTGCTTTGGTCTACATTTCAAAATTTCTAGGGATAATGAACAATTTTTGTGATACTTGTGTGCCATGTTTCTTCACTAGAGAGTTCTCTGTTCAGGTCCTTAGCTAAATTTTATGGGGCCATTTGCTTTTCTCGATAGACAGATTTTTCTTCTTTGGGTGGGGTAAGGACAGGAGGATCCAGTGTCACGCCTCCTCTGTACTGGAGAAAGAAGAAAATCAGAGATTGTGGAAGTGAGAAGGTGAGAGGAGAGGAAATTAAAATTTTCTTGGGGGATTTTTAAAGAAAACTTTAATAAAAACATGGGGAAGTTTTAGAAGTAATTAATAAATGTTGAATAAATTATATTTTTCTAAAATATGACTATGACATTACATTGGAGATTATAACTTTACATTGAAAAAATGATTTTTTTCTTTGGCAGCAGATATCAATGCAATTAGCTGACTGCTTAAGGATTGGACTTTGGGCCCACCTCCCTTTCTCCCCAAGAGGATTTTGTCTGATTTGGACTTGTGCAGTTTTGTGTGACTATCACAATCTGAGATGTCATATGTGTATCAGCCCCATTGTGACTTGATAATGCTGTTTCCTTGGAGTCACCCACCATCTGTGGTTCTTACATTCTTTCTACATCATGAGGGAAGTTTTATTAGCAAAGATTTTATGCTGCAAGTATGATGTGTTCAAAATACTCAACTACAAAATTACAATAATATGACACTAATAATAAAATATATGTTAACGTAATTTGGTCGCTAGAGAGAAAACTTGGGAACAAAGTCAAACATATCCAAGTCTGATAATGAATGTGACCCCTGGAATCCAAATAAAGCATGGTGACTCTTTGATGGCTGGTGGTTTTATAAAATTTGCGAGGTCTTCATTCCCAAAACTAGAATTGGTAAACTTGAACAAGGATGGGGATATTGATAGGCCCAAAAGCTTGGGAAAACATATCTTGATACAGTCTTGAACTTGAAGTATTGTTGAGGGTCTTCTTGAAGAAGAAAATCCCCCACCAGATCTTTTAGCCTTTGCATCCAATCAGAACCAGGCATATGAGAAAGGGGACAATAGTTTACCATCCTTATACTCATAAAGTTTGTCATCTTTATTGTCTATTGCTGCTCCTCTATCAGGGATCTGTGTGAGTCATAATTTCTCACATACATATATAATAAAATCCTGTTAGGAGGCTTCATTGTAGACTCTAAGTCCTCACCTCTTCTTTTTCTTTTTAAAACCTCCCTTGAATTTTTCTTTATGGCATAAATCCAAATACCTGCTATGATCCACATGCATCATTAGTACTGAAATACAGTTTTGCTAAATCAGGAGTAATCCATTACTTCTGTCACTCAGAAAGAGGGGGATCTTCCATAGCCACTTATTCCACAGACACTCAGTGATCTTCAAAGACAGCTTTATCTAAATAATGAAATCAGTGGGAGAGTCACCAAGGATAGCACCTGAGGTAGTCCAGGCTCACTCTTCTTCCTTGCTCAATGGTTTATCCTATGACTTGTTCCACTGTGTATGGGTTATTAGTGTGCTGTAAACAGTAATAAGTTCCAATATCTTCTGACTCCAAACCATTGATGTTGTGGGTAAAATCCATTCCAGACCCACTGCTACTGAACCTCCATGTGTTCCCAGGATACAAACTGGATGCAGCATCGATCAGGGGCTTAGGATATTGCCCTGGATTTTGCTGATACAAACTTAATGCTCTGCCAATGTTCTGACTGGGGGCAGAATATATTGGATAGAGCAAGGGGAGTGTCTAGAGGTACACAACAATCTCAGGATTGGTGCACTTCCAGGCTTGGACCACCGTCTTGAGTTGATTGGTCAACTGGTTGTTATGGTCCATAGGCCCTCCCGGGGCAGTTTCTATGCTCTGAACATTACTGTTGTGCGTTTGTACTGCAAAGCACACCCAGAGCCGTAAAGCACAGCCCTGTCGGCTAACTTCTCATTGGTTCCTTGCCACAGGGAGGGTATCTGACCTCCTAGTGACTGGGGCAGGCCCAGCAAGGTCAGGCGAGCACATGTTGAGTCTTTCCTGTAGCCTGTCATGACTGCTAAAGCAGGGGGCTGGTCCCTTCACCATAAAAAAAATTGATTGCATAAAGTATATAGGACTGACAATAACAGTCCATTCCTGATAAAGGATGTCAAAAGATTGCCATTTATTATCAAGCAAAATCCATGTACAAATATTACAAGACAAAATGGGGAATCTGACCCGAGTCACCAGCTTCTGCTTGCCTACACCATAGCTGTTCTCCTTTGAAAGGAGAACAACTGGCTCAAATATATAACAATCAGATATTATACAAGTACATATTGTTCACCAGGTCTTAAAAACTGTAATTTTTAAGTATACACAATTTAATGTATAAAGTATACATAATTTAATCCTAATTCTGAAAAGATAAAAAGGACACACACAACACACACACATACAATCTTCCTTCCTTCCTTTCCTTCTTTTAGTTATTCAAGACAAGGTTTCTCTGTGTAACCCTGGCTACACTGAAATTTGTTGTACAGGGCTCACACTCAAAGAGGTCAGTCTGCATTTGCCTCCTGAGTACTAGGATAAAAGATGTGTGCCACCACTGCCCAGTGATAAATTCATTTTTAGAGAACATTTCTTTTTGAAATGTAAAATTACAGTATGAGTCAGGTTTGGCAGTATACGTCTGTAATCCCAACACTAAGGCTAAGGTAAGAGAATAGCTAGACCGTGTTAGTTTACATTATTCTAAGGCATTCTAAGACTTAGCAGTTTAAAACGACTAACATTTAGCCATGAGATGCACATATGTCTGAGGATTGGGGAATGTGAAAACTGCAGTTTAGTGACCCTAGTTCAAGGTGTGTAATGAGGTGAGAGTCAAGGCATTCTCTGGCCTTTGCTCCTTTGAAGGGTATACTAGAAAGTGAAGGTCAACTCTGCAATTGTTAGAAGGATCCATTCATGGACCTCTCTAAAACACAAACATTGTTACATGAGGTATGTTTTTGAGATTATCTCAAAAAATAAAAATCCATCTCCCTTCTCTTTGTGTGTGTGTGTGTGTGTGTGTGTGTGTGTGTGTGTGTGTGTGTGTGTATGTGTGTGTAAACACATTCATGTGTACATTTACTCACACAAACACGCGTATTTATTTATTCACACATGCATGTATGTGCATGTGTGTGCACCCATACACACCTATTTATTTGAACACATACATCCTTGGGCAAGTTTCAGGAACTGAAAAAAATGAACCAACAAAAACATTCCAATTATTAACTCTTTCCTTAACGAACCTTCTCCATAAATCTATAGCTTGTCCAGATTCCCAAATCCCAAAGGCTAAGAATAAGAAGACCCTCCTAATAAGAGCTACCATAAATCAACTCAGCTGAAGGGAACACTCATTAATGCAAGGAATAATTAACTTTGACTCTAAGCACTTCATAGCAGCCTTTTCTTGTCTAGGAGAAATCTAATCCTTATTATTTCAAGAATGGATGCTTAAAAAGACAAAACTCAAGGAAAATTTAATTGCTGATATCCTAAGTTGGAGTCAAATACATACCTGAAAAACTCAAAGTTGAGACAAGCTTTAGGCAAGAAAAATTTATCATCTTGCTTGAACCACAGTTTACTCATGGCTGTATCCTGTGACAGAGAAAGAGTTTGGTTAGGGAAACAGAGGTACACTTCACAAAAGTATCTGCTCAGTGCACCCATCAAAGGACATTCATTATTCTGAAGGTTGCTGCTGCCCCACAACCTTGATTCTTTTTTTTTTTTTTTTTGATTTTTAGAGACGGGGTTTCTCTGTGGCTTTGGAGGCTGTCCTGGAACTAGCTCTTGTAGACCAGACTGGTCTCAAACTCACAGAAATCCACCTGCCTCTGCGCCACCACCGCCTGGTGCCCCACAACCTTGAAGCACCAGGTTAACAAGCAGAACAGAGAGAAGATTGACAGCCCATGGCAGAGAGCAGCTAGCCCTCTACGTTCCATTAATGGGGTGATGACAGCACAGTGGAAGAGACAGATGGGGAGACATTGATACCAACTGTTCTGGCAGCATCTTTCTGCACACTTGGAGCCCGAGAAACCCAGGACATCTTTTGGATAGATGTGTCAGCCAGCCTCTAGGGTGATCTACAACCCTGCTGGCTGGGATTCACCCTTGTATAGTCCTGCTCTAATCAGAATTAGTCTGCCTAACTGACAGAAAAACAACAGACTCAATGGTACTCTATCCCCAAGATTCAACTGTAAGACTCTGGCTCCCAACTTGGTCACTACTTTCTCTTTTTCAGTCAATCATCTGGGGAAAGCCAGCTGCCATATCAAACAACTCTACAGAGTTGAGAAGTTTATATGCTGACGACCTAAAGCCTCGGGTCAGATTCCCCATTTTGTCTTGTAATATTTGTACATGGATTTTGCTTGATAATAAATGGCAATCTTTTGACATCCTTTATCAGGAATGGACTGTTATTGTCAGTCCTATATACTTTATGCAATCAATTTTTTTTATGGTGAAGGGACCAGCCCCCTGCTTTAGCAGTCATGACAGGCTACAGGAAAGACTCAACATGTGCTCGCCTGACCTTGCTGGGCCTGCCCCAGTCACTAGGAGGTCAGATACCCTCCCTGTGGCAAGGAACCAATGAGAAGTTAGCCGACAGGGCTGTGCTTTACGGCTCTGGGTGTGCTTTGCGGTACAAACGCACAACAGTAATGTTCAGAGCATAGAAACTGCCCCGGGAGGGCCTATGGACCATAACAACCAGTTG